>NC_056741.1:673193007-673440507 GCF_019279795.1 Protopterus annectens | reverse complement strand
GGTCGGTTCTGCATTTTTCCGTGGTGAGAGAGCCTGGTTTTACCTTGATATGTGTCAAAGGCCAGGGTAGCATATGGCTAAGCTGCTGTAGGCCATAGGGCCAATAGCGTATTACCTACCTATGACACAATGCACACACACATTTACTCAGTGCAATACCTGCTATGTGAGGTGGAATGAGTGTGACAGTGAATCTGTGCAAGGTCTGTAATGGTGTGTTAGCTTAGTGTGAGTTTTTTCTGTCATGGTCGTTTGTGTCCTAGGTGTAAGGCCAGAGAAAGATATGTCAGTTATTGGGATGCAGACATACTAGGATGGCATATGTTGTGACATAGTTCCTTGTGTACGACTGTGGTGTCCCATCGTAGGCTGAAGCAATACATGTATGCTCAGTAAGTGGTACTGCTGGTGAATCCAGCTGACATTTGCACTGTTGTACTACCTGAAGCTGTACGCCTAAACAGCACAGTATGGTGTATGTTCACATTCCCTGGTAACACTGTCTTGTGTGTTTCCTGTAGTCTGCACAGATTACATACCTCAGGCATAGGTATCTGTAAGTAGGGGCACACAGTACTGTAAGGTACACAGGAAATGCTCATCTGTGTCAGCATACATTTGTGTGTTGTATGAATGTCTGATGTGTGTGTAATGATGCCTGTACCATGTCCACAGTCACATGTGTGTTGCAGGGTTTGCGTGTGTACCTAGCAACATGTATACTCTGTTACAGCTGTATGCCAGCTATATTAACAACTGTTCACATATGTTAGGCAGGGGTATGGCATCAACGACTATGGTGGGTTACTGGTTATACTGTAACTGTACTTCACATTCATTGCAATGGATGACATATTTCTTCATGCATTAGCTTGATATGTACCCCCGTGTCAAGGCTGTGCATTGGATCCCAAAAACTGTGCCAAGTACTGGTGTATACTGGTTTGTTATATGGAGTGCGGCAGGCACTGTCAGCCAGTTGTAGGCTGAGCACTGATATGTGGTATTGAATGTGTGTATCCTCTGACAGACTAACAGATGCTATATATGGCAGTTAACTGATATCTGTACTGTATAATATTAAGTGTGCCACATGACCTGTTCACACATATCATTTACTTGTCTTCCAGGCTTATGGCTCGTCAAAGGAATCCCTCCTACACAGCCACAGAGGAACAGGAAATCCACCACAGCCTGGTTCAGCACTATACCCTGCTATTTTCCAGGGCCAGCCAGCATCAGCAGGAGCATACTGCACCGTGGCAAGAACTTGTTCGTCGGGTAAATGACATAGGCATGCAAAACTGCACATATCAGCAGGTACGCCATCACTGCAGTGATTTAATTAGACATGTCTGGCGGCATGTGTTTGATATCCATAGACAACAGCTTGCCACAGGTGGTGGGGTGGCCATACATCCCCCCCCCTCACCAGAGTGGAGGAACTGCTCCTAAGTGTGGTGGCTCCTGGCCTACAGCAGCAACAACATCACACATGTGTCACCATGGAGGCCGGAGCAACCCAGCATGGTGACATGGAGCATGCAGGTAACATGCCCTAGCTGTAGACTACTGTTACCTGTATTGTTAGATTATGCATATGTGAGATGTTTACTGTGTTTAGCAGTTGTGCTGCCTATTGTGTGCAATACTGATATTGTGAATAGTATCTGTACACCTATGCCTGTTGTTCTACTGTAGTTTAGCACACTCACAGTAGCAATGCCACAGTTGTGGCCACTGACAAACTGTGTCATATTCTTGTAGGTCCCTTGGGTGTGACAGCAGGGGAGACGACACATGCTGTTGAGTGTGTTAACACTTTAAAATTGCTATTGAAATGTGCATGTCATAGGTGAGGTGTAGGCCATGTACACATAACACACCTACGCATAACGCATGCTGTGCATGTTTGCTGTGAGACGTTAAATATCTCAGTAAAGTCAGTAGCTGCTTCAATCACATGCAATGCACAGAGCATCAGACACAAATGTGGCAACACTGTACTGCACATTGGATAGGCATAGTTGACACACATGTACACAACATAACACATTTGTCATACGCAGTACACCTCAACATGCTACACATGTTGTAACCGGACACCCGCTGCCAGGTCACATTTCAGTATCCCACATGTCATCCGCACAACACACATATTATACCTGAGGGGTAGGGGCCTAGCATGGGGCTGTGCAACATTCTTCAACACATAACACAGTCATGTTAGGCAATGCTCCCTATTGGGCACCTCACACACCCTTGTGCAACGTGGCTGTGTAATTGTGAACTTAGCCACGGCACTGCGGTACAGGTACAGCATGCTAGGCGGTGGTCTAGCATACTTTAGTGGCCTTGAGTGACCACATGATGCATGATGATGATGATGGCTAATGGTACTACACCCTATACAGTTACAATGGCCATGTCCAGGATTGGTATTTCATCGCGTACACATGCACCACTCATCCCGTGTGTGTACATAGCATGCATGTGCTACACCTGTGTCCAGAATTATCTGCTACAGACACAGACACTGCAATCAGACATGGAAATCCATGTGACACACAGATAACACATGCAGCCATGGTATGTATACCTGTGAGTGATGGTGCACAGGACATTGCAGAGCTTATAATACTTGCACAGAAATGTCATGTCCTTGAACACATTGTGTTCCAGGGTGTAGGCATTCACTGAACATGTACACACATGCACCACAGCCATGTACACTGTCATTAACTATGGCTGTCTACACTCACACTGCATGGACTTGATCAACACTTATTCTGCATGCTGACACGTGTGACATGACTGTTTCCCTTGTGATACTGTCAACCACCTTCAACCACTATTGAGTATGTTTTAGATTGCTGCTGTGTGTGTGTGTCTGCTGTAGTGAGGAGTGTGCATGTGTTCCTGCGTTCATGTGTGCATGTGTGCATGTGCAGACCGTAAAGTGTGTTTCCTGTCTTCCTCTCATAGGTGCTGAGTTAGGGGTTGGCGAAAGCAGCAAGTGACCTGAAGCCACTGCTACGGATAGCGGTGATGATGACACATGTATTTTGGCACAGGGAGATTTGACAGGGTCTGTCATTGGACCGTCAATCGACAGTACACAGCTTTCAACCCCAACTATGCGCACACTCATACTGCCATTACATCCCTCATCACCAATGGCCATAGGTGAGGGACAGCATACAGTTGGCATTGAACAGGAGAGTGTGGTACCCATGGCACTTGCATCCCCTCACAGCAGCCATAGCTGTAGACCCGGAATGGTACCACATAGGTGGAGTCCAGGGATTTTCGGGGGAGCACCACTGGTCGTATTGCCCCTGGCAGGTATGCCCTCACAGGTCTTACGACGACCACTATGTTCCGGGCTGTAATGCAGGCTCAGGCATGTATGGAATGGTACACCAGGCAGGGACTTAGGGCGCAGAGGGCACATTACACCGCTATCAATGACAGCATCCGTGACCTTGCCATCCTGACTTACACCGAGATCATTGATAGACGTTGGGGGGAGATAATAGATGCCCTCCACAACATGTCTTCCTTGAGCCAGGACCATGTGGGACGGTTGCGATGTCGACGTGGATGCATGCCAGCAACAGCAACAGCTGGCAGTGGTCGCGGATTGCCCACAGTTCACAGCCACTCCCGTAGTGGCAGTACCAGCCCCAGCAATGCTGGTGCTGGCCTATCCATTGACTTTCCCAGTAGACCACATGCACGTGGCTCTGGCCAGTCCCAGCAGAGACATGGGTCCAGTCGTCATACCTCTGCCTCTGATGACAGTATCCAGTCAGGGTTGGCACCTGATACTGTCCGTAGTATCCCTGCCAGGCACAGGTACTGTGTCCATGGCTGGAGACAGTGATCTATACAGCCTAGCAGGTACAGTATGTGGCTGTCCCACAATCCACCATATATGGCAGCCACATGGTGGAGCTGTGTGCGTGCAGACACACACACATTAAGCAAACAACTAGGGCTCACACATACACACACACATTACATCACCATTGGCCCATGCTGTACTGTTGTCCCTCACACACACACACACACACACACACACACACACACACACACACACACACACACACACACACAAATGTCGATTGGATGGGTCAATGTCAGGGTCTGGCAAACAACAAAACGTCCTGTGCATATGATGATACCTGTGCCGCCTCCTGTCATCTGCATTATTGACGGAGGGACAGGCTAACATGGTGCTGATGTACAGTGTGACACTATAGCAGTGTAGCAATAATAGCAAGTTGTCAACAAGGAAGTGTAACTGCATCCTTGTAAGTATATCTGAGCAGACATTATGCATCACAGCTCTGATTGTCAATGTAGCATTATTTACACCACTGTTAGGTCTGAGTATGTATTATCCACCCATGTGGCACTTGGCTGATGTGTGATGTGTTGACAGCATGTGTTAGTGAGTGGACAGTACATGTGTGATGTGTGCAGTACAGATTAGCAAGTGTACATCTGTGAACATGGTGGGTGCGCACTGTCTGGATGTACGTGCATAGTGAACACATGGGACGTGTGGCATACCCTGTTATGCACATTGTTAACATCTCATAGCATCTTTCTGTGGCCAGTATGTATTCTACTACAGTTATGTACTAACATGGGTAGACGTGTGTATGACATGGGTTGACACTATGCTGTGGGTGATACTGTTAATATCTGTCAATGATTTGTGGTCTGGTAGTATACACAACCTCAACAGCATGACTATAAGCAATAATTGGATGATGTCCTGACAAATGACACACAGTAGTAGGGAACCCAGTATCAACTGGATCCTTCCGGTGCTACACTTTAACACTTACCAGTGGTAATGACTTTCACCCATTACTGTGACCACACTTGTGTGTCATATAGCCCCCTTAGGTACATGCAGACATACTAGGGATGTGTCCCTCCAAATCTGGGAATGCATGGAATGGCCTACAATGCATTCCCTGGATGGGACGCATATCCTACACAAGGGTATCATACAGACAGATACCTGTTGACTGATACATGCTGTATAGCATTAAGCCGACTATGGCATAGTCATCCTCATGTACTATACATACTATCCTGTCAGATCCACACAGGTGATAGCCCTCAACATGTATGTTGGGTACCAATGTGTACATACAGACCCATGTTATGTCATGTGTCCCTTGGTATCCACATATCCATTGGTATTGTGGAGTCCCAAGGTGTATCACATAAGACATTATAAGCCTGAATGCATATCCACAAGGCAGTCATACACCTATAAAGACTGTCCATTCTTGGCAGACTTTGTTGTGTATGACCATGTCTGACATATACCCCAGGCATATACCCTCACTCACACTACCCTTAAGTAACTGTCATGGGTTTGTGTGCCACAGATGACCCTGGCCACAGAACATGACAGTGGACGGCCGTGTCACATACATACATATGCAACCTACGATGTGAGAAGCAGCAGCACAACCTGTCAATGGAAACAAATGTATTCATGTAGTATGCAGGCTTCACACCTATGTACTGATTGACGGGACATGTACACATATATATTTGCCATGCAGATACCTGATGTGTGCAATGCACTTAATGTTGTCATCATACTATGTCATACCATGGTAAAAGCAAAACCTACACAGCATCGACCAACAGTGACACACACACAGTCAGCATTTGGAATGCTCAAACCCCTATCTAACTATGTTATGATACTAGACAGCGACATATTAACACAGTGTGATATTTTCTTTACTTACTGGTGTTCCTTCTCCTGCTGTATTTATAGGATGGTGACATCATCAGACTTTCCAAAGAGGAATGTACCTCTATTAGTGTGTTTTCCTAGTCTCCAAAATGTGCACTCCTCTCAAAGAAAACTGCACACATACACACACCCCACCAAACACACACGGTTTGCAAGATTCAAACCCCTATCTAATTATGTTATGATACTAGAGAGAGAAGCATTAACACGGTGCGCTATTTGTTTTATTGGCTCGTTTCCCTTCTCCTGCTATATTTGTAGGATGGTGACATCATCAGACTTTCCAAAGAGGAATGTACCTCTGTTAGTGTGTTTTCCCAGTCTCCAAAATGTGCACTCCCCTCAAAGAAAACTGCACACACACACCCCCACTGTTTTCAGGATTTAAACCCTTACCTAACTATGTTACGATACTAGAGAAAAACACATTAACATGGCGCGCTATTTGCTTTATTGGCTGGTTTCCCTTCTCCTGCTGTATTTGTAGGATGGAGACATCATCAGACTTTCCAAAGAGGAATGTACCTCTTTTAGTGTGTTTTCACAGTCTCCAAAAAGGACACTTCTTTCAAAGACAATTGCACACATACTCTCACTGTTTGCAGAATTCAAACCCCTACTTAACTATGTTATGATACTAGAGTGAGACGCATTAACATGGTACGCTATTTGGTTTACTGGCTGCTTTTCCTTCTCCTGCTGTATTTGTAGGATGGTGACATCATCAGACTTTCCAAAGAGGAATGTACCTCTGTTAGTGTGTTTTCCCAGTCTCCAAAATGTGCACTCCTCTCAAAGAAAACTGCACACATACACTCCCCCTACAGTCTCCAAAAAGGACACTCTTTTCAAAGACAATTGTACACACACACTCACTGTTTGCAGGATACAAACCACTACCTAACTATGTCATGATAGCAGAGAGAGAGGCTTTAACACAGTGCACTATTTGCTTTACTAGCTGGTTCCTCTTCTACTGCTGTATTTGTAGGATGGTGACATCATCAGACTTTCTAAAGAGGAATGTACCTCTGTTAGTGTGTTTTCCCAGTCTCCAAAATGTGCACTCCTCTCAAAGAAAGCTGCAGACATACACACACCCACCTCCCAACACACTCACTGTTTGCAGGATTCAAACCCCTACCTAACTATGTTATGATACTAGAGAGAGACGCATTAACACAGTGTGCGACTTGCTTTACTGGTAGGTTTCCCTTCTCCTGCTGTATTTGTAGGATGGTGACATCATCAGACGTTCCAAAGAGGAATGTACCTCTGTTAATGTGTTTTCCCAGTCTCCAAAATGTGCACTCCTCTCAAAGAAAACTGCACACATTTACACACACCTCCCCCCCCACACACTATGTTATGATACTGGAGAGAGACGCTTTAATACAGTGCACTATTTGCTTTACTGTCTGGTTTTCCTTCTCCTGCTGTATTTGTAGGATGGTGACATCATCAGACTTTCCAAAGAGGAATGTACCTCTGTTAGTGTGTTTTCCCAGTCTCCAAATACTCCTCTCAAAGGAAACTGCACACATATACAACCCCCACCCCCCACACACTCACTGTTTGCAGGATTCAAACTCCTACTTAATTATGTTATGATACTAGAGAAAGATGCATTAATACGGTGCACTATTTGCTTTACTGGCTGGTTTCCCTTCTCCTGCTGTATCTGTAGGATGGAGACATCATCAGACTGGACATGGTGATGTGTGTACACTTTGTTTTATGCCATTCCAGGAATGGTACATGTGGGTCAGCAGGTGTCAACAGCTTGAACAAGACCTCAGAATCCTTACCTTGTGTGATCTATCTGTGGACACATTGACATTCCGTCATATGTCAACACATATTTATGCACAGCTTGTTGGTTTTGTGGATACTACATGTGTCTGGGATATTGATAAAGGGCTATTCAAAGTCTATGTGACACTTGTGTAGATGTGTTCATTGATGTATGTCCTGGGTGGCTGCCTTGCAAACAGTCTAGCATGTTTGGGAACCATGATCCACACATAAACATACCACAGTTGGTAGGGTTGTGTGTATGTCAGCTTCCAATAGCTCTGTTTATGACTGCAACCATGATGGACTCCATGACCTTGCAGATCAGACCTCATAGGCGTACTGGACTTGACTTCCCATGGTGTGTTGTGCACCAACACTTGTGGGGAGTGCCATATGTAGCTGTGACACATTCAACGGTTCCACAACCTGTGTAGGGGGTGAGGCTCAGCTGACTGTTCAGGTGCATGATCTGTTTGTTCTGTAGTTTGTGCATGACACATATTGGGAATCAATGTATTCCACCTGCTGCCATGCTTTTGGCAGTGGGGGTAGCTGCTCATCCATTCTACATGTGATATCTCCTGGTATGATAATGTGGATTATTGTCAGTGGGGGATGGGTATGTACATATGGGCCTGTCTGTCATGATGTCGGCATTGTCACTCAGGTACAGTTGGCCGTGACTCAGGACATATATGGGTGTACATTGATATATATGACATAGCTGAAGGAGGTGTCATGATTCAGTCTGGACTCCTTCTCAGCTACTCTTTACAAAACACCAATGAACATGAGCACTAATCCCTGTTATACTCTTTTACATGCTTAACACCCTACTGATCCTTTGTGATCAGGCTACAGAGTATGTCATGATAATATCTTGGCATGTCCAGGGGTCGGTTTTGTGTGTACTCTTCAGTCCAGCTGGTGGATATTGTGATATTGACACAATGTCACATCTGCCTCATGTACACAGACAACACTCTCCTCCTCCCGACAAACTCAGATATATGTGTGAGATGCACTTATATAAACATACAGGGAGCTGAACTCTCTCGACCCATGACTGGCAAAGTCTATCAGGTGGTGAAGGTAACCACACACACACCACATATCAGTCTCACATATCCTCTAGCAACAGCACTCAAACTACATTAGCACACATAGACATACTTGAATGCTGTAAATGTACTCTACCTAAGCAGCAAAGACCTCCAAAGCAGACACACACACACACCTGCTACCCCACTACAATACCCACATATCACAATGTTCACAATGTCAGTGTGCCACACAGTCACTGCCCTTCGGGCTAAACAATACACCTAATACACTTGTAATAGGTGATACTTATTGTCAGACACACTGACGTACCACTCACCAGTCCTAACAAGGGAATGGTCACTTTGGGCTGTCTGTTGGGTGCCAGGATCTGCCGCATAACACAGGCAGTCAAGTCACTCCAAAGCAAGTACAAGACTGGCACCATCATTGTCCATGCTGGTGTGTATAACCTCAGACGTTACTCCCTGGACCACATGACATGATACATGGAGGAACACTCTGATCATGTAGCCCAGGCCAGTATGACCCTGACCTTGTCTAGCATCTTACACCCACCAATTATGATGTCACAGTATATGGACACACATATCACATTTAACAGTTGCCTAACAAATTTGTTTCATTCATAGGGTATACAGTGTCTGTCAGCATATGGTGACATGCTCAACATGCCACGTAGCTTCACTATGGACAGCTTGCACCTGTCACCCTTGGACTTTGGAATGCTGGCTAAGGCTCTTGCTATTACCATAGTGCCTTTTTAAGCAGGGATCAGAAGACAAACCCACATCCATAGACATTGCAGGTTAAATGAAACTAAGTGTAATGCTGCCCAACAACAGTTGTGTTAACCTCATATTTTGGCCACTCAGGACTCTCCTTAGTATGGAGGATAGCAATATCTGTGCATTGACAGACACCTGGTTCAGGTTCGCTTATGCACACCAGCACTACCAGGTTATGTTTCATACCATGCTGTCTGACAGCAAGACTTGGAACAGACAACACAATTAGGGGGAGTATCCATATACATCACCGATACACATACCTCCAGGTTAGTAGCACTGCACAAAGCATCACAGACCATACATATACAACTACCATTGTGCAATACTGCCTTTCAGTTTGTTGCCTGCTACAGAGCACACTCCCAAACTCAGGAACCACACTTGGCTTTCGTGGGAACTATGGAGAATATGAAGGTCTCCACAAACACAATTATATTGTGTGACTTCATTTACACAAATATTGACTGGGGATACTACTCAAGCCCCGACACCCTCACCCAACAGTCGCTACAATTTGTGGACTCATATGCTATGGCACAACCAGTCAGTACAGCCACAAGGGGGAATACATATTGGACCTGATCATCACCAACATGGGGAGTCTGTTCCACACCAGCGATATACCCCTCATTGGTAAGGTCAGAACATACATGTATTTCACAGGACATACATATACCCTCCACACACCCATCCTGGGTAATCTTGGCGAACTTCTCATGAGCCAACATCTCACTTCACCGAAGCAGGGTGGTATCCTTCAGAGATCCTGAGACAGTGGCATATACGGCTCACACTGCTGCAACCTTTACATACACATTCTATGGACACCTAGTGAACTGCATGGATTGTGCTATCCCAAATAACAACAGGACCCACTACTACAATGGCAGGGGACCTGTCTGGTAGACCCCAGCCATTAATAAGCTGTACAACATCAGGAGGAAGCTACTATATGATACAGCACAATCCCAGACTGGGAAGGCAACTGTGATCTGTACAAGCAGACAGCTACAATCACTCATGGACTTTCCTAAGGGCCACTTCTACCAGACAATTGCAAAAGACACGTAGGACTATCACACGGCCTTCTTCAGTTATGTCTGGAACCTGGGTGGACACTCACTGATATACTGTGAGTTACTGCATACTGACTAAACCAACCCTGAAATCACTGGCATTGCCTACATCCTGGCAAACAGGTTCAGTGCAGATGTCTCCCACCCATCCCCCCTAAGGAGCAACTATCCATCCCAACAGAGTATAACCTCCCTGGCATCACACAGTAACAGGTGAGTGCTGCCCTCCCCACAGAGTACATCACAGTATCAATGTGACCAGATGGTGTCCCAGCCTGCATCATACACGAGCATCATGACAGACGCAACCCTCACATTACATCACTGTTCAGTATTGGAGTTAACACAGGATATGTACTCAAGGAATGGCATACAGCGACAGTGGTCCCACTCCACAGAGTTGGTGCCACAACGGACCACAGACAATATTGCCCTATAAACCTATGTAGCCTGTTCTGCAAAGCTATGGAGCATATTGTCATAGGACTCATGCACATAGACATCAGGAACCTACAGACACTGTGTCCTACACATTTCAGCATTGTTGTGGGCAGATCTTGCCTCTTGAACCTGTTTGTATTCTTTACATGGCTAACAGGTCCATCTACATAGGGATGGCTGTCCACACAGCCTACCTGAACGTTGCAAAACCCTTCAACACAATAACGCACTGGACCATTATGCGTAGGCTCACCAGCATCAATATGGACACCTATCTCACACAATCAGGGATAGCACCCACATGGTCAGAATTGCAGGTGCCATGTCTGACTATACACCAGTTACACATGGCATCCCCCACGGCTCGGTCCTGGGACCTCTCTTGTTCAGTATATATTTGTCTTACGTACAGGCTACCACATGTGGAATATGGCTGAACATGTTTGCACTTGACTGCAAACTGGGTGCCATGATCAACTCTCCAGCTGCCACATGCATGCTCAATCAGGGTCTCACAGAGATGGATGACTGGTGCCTGAGCCATGGCCTACAGCTAAATGCCATTAGTTGCATAGTCATCCCCTTTGGGAATAACAACATGCCCACACATTACCACATAGGTAGTACTCCATTACATATGGTAGGAGTTGTTAGGGGTTTGGGGACATGACTTGTTTATACTGCCGCCTTTAACATTCACGTTGCTAAAGTGGTTGGACACACCTTCTATGTGGGCCACCTTATGCCATATGGTTTCACATCTAGATAGAGTGAGGCCATTGTGCCCCTATGCTCATCACATCCATGCTTGGTTACAATGCCACATTTGGGGTGTACCTTACCTGACACCTGCAGCAACTATACTGGCAATGGAAGGTCCTCACCAAGCAGATCTAGGGACTCACACAGATGCCCTGCATAGTTCAGATGCAGTAACTCCAGCTCTACTCAGTCACTTACCACCTACTCAGATATGATGTGTGCCTGTTGTTTACAGATATACCCAACCCAGAATTACTGGACATGCTCTACCTCAGGATATCCAACTCCCTTGGAGCTACACACTCCAGGGACGTATACCTCAGCACAGATGTTAATAGGACATTGTGGAGGGACAGATTCTTATCCCAGAGGCTCCACTCACTACAGAATGTAATCCCATTTTCACATAGGCAGAGCCACCCACTGACCACCTACTGGAGATATCTTGACGACTTTATGGGTGATCGTATATTTACCCCTGGGATATCTTCTGTGCCCCTGCTAGACAGAGGCACACTAGCCCAAACATACATGGGCTATCTTGTGTGACCTACTATTCACATACACAGTGCAGTAATCTGACTGGGTTGCGAATGCCAAACACACTCTGGCTAGGCTTGTACATGCCCTAGGGCAGATAGCCTAGTATCAACCTCTGAACCTATGCTAATGTTCAAGATGCACAATGTTTATTGCTGATACTGTTGGCAGGTCTTTATCATCTTTGCTTTACCAGTTTCCATGAGCAACTTCGGTATCTGCAGAACATATTTGATTATGACAGGGTTCCACTATATTATAGATGTGTCTGTTGTCATGCAACTGTGTACACAGGGTGGATTGCTGTATAGTGACAGGTTCCTGGGTTAACACATGCAACTGCCAGATATGCGTGGCCCACTGCTGTACTCAGACATGGCTTAAGTGTATGAGCATGCCCAGTTCTGCCATTCTGTGTTTTGTTGCCTGACATTTGTCTCATTTATTCAAGTGTGAGCATGCCCACTGTGACCCTTCAGTATGTTGCTATCTGAGGTCCACTACATTTGTTGATGTGTGCGAACATGACTAATATTAACATTTATACTGTGTGTGTGTGTTGGAAGTCAGGTTCTTTTCTCACTGCAGGACTCACCTTTGGGTCATAACTCAACAAGGATTATGCTGTGCCTGCAGGGTTTCCATGGAATACTTTGCATAGACTTATCAACATTCCGTCATACAGGTGGACCACTGCAATACTGTCATGGTTTAGTGGTTCAGTACTTTGGCTATAGTGCACAGTATCCTGGGTTTGAGGCCCATCACTGCTTTACATTTTCATACTGAGCAGACCAGGCTGCTTAAGGGCCTGTTAAGCAAATATGAGCATGTTGGCTTTTGTTCAGCTATGCCCTTCTTAGACCATGCTTGTCCGACATTGCTCAATATTCACCAACATTGCTGAACGTTGCCCAATATTACTGAACATTGACCGCAGTTGTGCTAGTTGGTGTTTGCGATTTTGTTTGCATATACTACATGGTGGTAATTGCTGTTTAGCACTGCTTTATATTGCTTAACACATGGTATTCATGCCTTAGATGGTGCAGCAGGGCTGCCTATGTCGGATGCACATACTACTCTCCCTGCACATGTTTGGAAGCAGGTAGTGTCAACTTAGGCATCCCTTTTACTTTATGTGCGAGTCGGAGAGAGGTATAATTTCCAGAGTTCCTACTGAGCCAGTGTATATGCTATGTGTTGCCTCTTTGTCAAGGCCAAAGCATACTGGGCACGCCTCCTTTTGCCTACTGGAGCAGGCTCAGGTTGTTCCTCCTCCAAGTCACGCTCTGCCTGTGATGGCCTAGGCAATGGTCGGGGGCTGCTTGGCCCAGGCCTATGCTGGTCCTGCTGCAGCTGTTTTTGCAGGATCATATTATGTAGCATAGCACATACCATGACAATTTGGGTACATGTAGTTGGTGAGTACTGCAAGGCTCCACCAGATGTGTCCAGGCACCGGAACCGTGACTTGAACAGCCCAAGCACACGTTCTATTACATTACATGTTTGTGCATGTGCCTCATTATGGCGTTCCTGTTTAGGTGTGTGTGTGTGCATTTCTGATGGGTGTCATCAGCCACGGCTCCAGTGTTTAGCCAGCATCCCCCACTTGGTGACCATGTGGGATGTCCCCATTGATAAATGTCTGGTACAGCTGTGTCAGATGCCAGATATGAGAATCATGGTAGCTTCCAGGGCAGCCTGCACACACATTCAGTATTATGCCCTGGGCATCACACACAACCTAGCAGTTGATGGAGGGGAAGCCCTTACGGTTGAAGTAAACCCTACCCCACTCGCCGGCTGGTGCTTTGATGAGTATGTGCGTGCAGTCTATTGCACCCACTACCTCAGGGTATTCCGTTATTTGCTGGAAGAGACGCATATTGCTGGCCAATACCTCACAGGAATTGGGGAAATATACATGATCACCGACATGTGCTGACATGTCATCCAGAAACTGGTGTAGTACCCTGGATGCTGATGCCTGTGATATCACCATCATATCACCAGTTTGTCTCTGGAAGGTACCTGTTGCTAGTATTCTTAGGCCAACACATACCTTGGTTTCCACTGGGATGGGTTCCCCTCTGTTGGTTCTGTCTGTGAGGTGTGGTCTGCACAGCTCAACAATTTGCTGCAGGAGGTCTTTGTCCACTCTATAGCACTCCACTATCTCCAGCTCATGTAGCCCCTCGTAGGTTACACTGGGCCTGTACACTCTTCTCCGTTTCCTCACTGTGGGTTGTCCTGCAGCATTTCCATTGTCACCACCCTCAGCATGTTGCATATGTCGCTTTATAACAGCAATGGCAGTCCCTAACATTTCTTTGTCTCAGTAAAGCTTTTTCAGTTTTCACTTCTATTAGCTTACTGCAGTGTCTCTTGTGAGAAACATAATGGACTGTTGTTTGCAGAGTTTTAAATGCTAGGCTGGGCTGGGCTAGTGTACTGCCTGTGTAATTGCCTGATTCTGATTGTTTTCACCTGCTAGCTCTGCTAGTACTCCCTGGTAGATTCCTACTATTTGTTGTGCTTCCTTTTTTCTTTCTGTTTCCTCAGGGGGGAGCTCCGCGCACACAAGCGCAAACACGTGCACAGCTGCTAACACATGCACACACATGCTTACATGGACTAAAACTTGCTTATTCAGGTTTAGATGTGCGCACACCAGAGCAAACACACTTACAACTCCTTAAACAGCCTTATACATGCTTAATCCAGCTTAAATGCGCGCACACATGCTTACACACGCGCACACTGTCTTACTCATGTTTACAGGCGCACACACGTGCGCATACCTGCTCAGCAAGAAACTTTGGTGTTATCCACGGCATACGCCTTACATTTCTTGCCTTTCCCTAGCCTACCTATTGACACACCTCTTTCGATGATGTATAAATGACAGCTGACACATGCCACTCTGCTCCAATGAGCTTCACTTCTTTCATACATACCCCCCTCATGATGTCACCTATCTTCTACTCTGTTACTCCCCATATCCTACTCCTACACTCCACTGACTGTCCTCATTTGCTATGTAAACTTGTGATTCACTATCCTAACACTCATTTACATAGGATTGCCTACTAATGCTTGGTTACATGTCTTAGACTGAGCTTCCCCCTTAGCAACCGCTACGCAGTGGCCATGTTGTCTTCAGCCTGCCATTCCCTTGTATTGTACATTAACAATTTCTATAAAATCCACATTTGTGGGTTTTAATTTTTAGTATTCTGGGTTTAAGAGCGCAGCCCGTTTGCGCCACGTTGCACTATGCTTAAACGTCGGAAATCGCGAAAAAAAATTATTTTTATATTGCATCAGGAAACATTTCCAATGGCCATATATTTGGCCATTGGCATGCTTCCTGCACTGGATGCAACCTTTGTTTGGAACTGTCATGGCTCTGTTTTGCTATTTGCAGAATGGTACTGAGTACATTTCTGCAACTAACACTGCTCTTACTCGGACAGGTACGGGTTTCCTGAATCACAAATCTACCTCATTTGCATGCCTTTCACCTGCAATTGAGGTAATTTGCATATCCCTGCCCTGTCTGTGTAACAGACATTTTAGGAGCTCTCTTACACACCCCTACAGGCTGTCCCTGGATCGCTCATCGGACATGATGGCTGCATGGAGTCTTACTCTACTCTTAGATTCCGTGCAAGCCATCGTGAATCCGGACCTTAGTGTTCCACCTGACAGTATAGCAGGACCATGAAAAACCTCAGGAGGACCACAAGTAGAGTGCTAAGGGAAAATTTAAAAAGCAAAACATTTGCATCTGTAACCACCAATAGTAACCACATGATGGTGTGCTACACACAAACAAGCCCAAACACAGGGCTTAAATAAAACAAGAAATATCCCTTTTAACTCAAACAAGCAATAATGATGCTCTCTCTAAGCTCCAATCCAATCACCCTTGATTAGATGGGACCCAGACAGCACTCTCCTTCTACAAGGGTCCAGAAGGGCCTTCACCAACAAATATGCTTAAATTTGATGCTCAGAAGTTACAAAACTGTCCCAGAAACAGCAAACCCGAAAATGGGCTATGCCACAGCTGAACTAGTACAGTATACAGTAAAATGCTGCAAAAAACAGTTCAGACAATTCAAAGAGGCAGTAGGAAGCAAATACAAATTAAAAGTTCATTATCTGTAGCATTTCTCCCTGGGCCTCTGCTTAAAATTGTTTTTGTTCTAAGTTGGACTTTCCCGGTAAATATATGTTAAATAAATAAATCAATAATAAATAAATAAGAACAAAAACAGTCACTTATAGTTAGTTGGAAGCAACGGATGCCTTAGATCTTTCAGTATCTCAGTGAAGAGCTGGTTTTAGTTCTCAAGAGGTACTAAAAACTCTAGATTCATCAAGTCTGAATCTTGCTTATGCTATATAATGCATAAGTGCTAGAAATTCAAAGTACATATAATCACAGTCATAGCAGAACAAAAACAGTTTAAATAAAGTAGTAATTCACTAACAATTACCAGCTTAGAAGGGTATAGGCCACACTCTCCCGCAACAGGACTCTAGACTACAAACCTTCCTAATGTAAAACAACTGGTTTTGGAACCCAAGTGCTTAAGTCAGAACTAACACCAAGAAAATCACCAGCAAGACAAATGGAAATCACACTGTTTTTATTGCCAGGTTGAGCGCTTTCATCAATAAAATTTGACTTCATCAGAACAAGAAGTACAAGCAGCCAAGTTTTTAAATACACCAAAAAACTTAATCGATAGGTTAAATACATACCAATCACTTTCATCTCACTTAAATAAATTAATCAGTTAACAGATAATTACTAATTGTTATTATGTAAGTGTTGGTCTTTGCACCAGTTTTGCCACCATTCTGGTTCTTAAATCAGAACTAAGCCACTTCAGAATAGCAGACACAATAGGCCTTCAACAGTCAATTTCCAGCTTAGAGGTGTATAGGCTATCCTCTCCTGCTACAAGACTTTAGACCACAAATCTTCCTAATGTAAAGTAACTGGTTTGGAACCTAAGGGCTTAAACAAGAATAAAGATGCTTAGAATAACAGGCACAATAAGCCTTCACCAGTAATTCCCAGCTTAGAAAGGTGCAGGCCACACTACCCTGCTACAAGAGTGTAGACCACAACCCTCCTAATGTAAAATAACTTTGGATTCTAAGTGCTTAAACCAGAAGAAAGACTCTTTCAGAATAACAGATGCAATGAGCCTTTACCCAGCAATTCCCAACTTAGAAGGGCAGAGGGTACCCTCTCCTTCTACAACAATGCAGACCACAAACCTTTTTAATGTAAAATAACTGGCCTGAAGTGCAAGTTCTTAAACCAAAACTAAGAGGCTTAGAATAACAATTACAATTAAATCCGGCCACTAACAAGCAGTAATAAATGCAGCAAAATAAATGCAATTAAACACTTTTAAGAAAAAGTAGCAGAAACAAAATAAAGTAATAAAGCAGGAAGAATCACAAATACAGCAAAAGCAGCTGAATAAATTGTATTTTTATTGTTAACTAGTAAGGGAGGAAACAGAAGATAATTCAAGGATAAGAAACTAAGGGGGTGAGCCTTCCCAAATAATCTGACTGTACTTAGTAGAATGAGCTGATGTGATATGACTAGGAGGAATGTCCAATATCAGATTTATAGTAGAGGTGGGCAACTCAAAAGCCATCAAGTTTTAAGACTTCAACAACAGTTGAGCAGATGGGTGAGAAAAATAAAATGAGAAAGATGTGATGACCATGCCCTGGCCCAGCAATCAAGGATCCTCAATCCTCACCACTAACACCAGGGAGGTCACCTCCTAGAAGAAGAAAGGATGACTAATACACACAGTAAAGTACAATTTCCCTTAAGTGCACACAGAGATCACAGTTAGTCTGGGGCTGGTTGCTCCCTTGCTCACCAGGTTTCCAATAAGACTCCCCACTGGCACAGCTATAGGGTCCAGGTCTCAGCCTAACTGGGCAAGCTAAAACCTCCAGTACCCTCTCTGTCTAACCAGTGCTTCATGTCCCTGCCAAGTAGCTGACAAAACACACACGCACTTTGAGATAAGTATTTATACATCATCACAGACACTCCTGGGAAAGGATGGCACAGATTCTCCAACTGTGCCCCTTTACACAGACTATACAGTAGTAATTATTGCCACCACACAGTCAATAATATCAGCAACTAAAAGGCCCTTAAAAGTGTTCCCAATTATTGCTGTGCAATATTATTAAGGCAGAGTGCTGGTAAGTTGGATATCCAGATCAAAATGCTTCCAGTCTCTTCTGATAAATAGTATTTAAACATTACTAACAAACATGTCTCTAAGGCCCTCCCAAAATTACATCATTTTTTGACACTTAGGTTTTCCCAGGCAAACAAACTGCATTATTTAGCAATCTAACACCTGCACAGAAACTTACAACAATAGAAGGCATTTCACATATAAATTATAGCAGAAACTAAAGCAATAAAGCACCTTCCATATCTAAATTCTGGTCATAAACTTTAGCCTTTAAACAATGGGCCTGAAACCTTCATCCAGCCGCACTGGAGCCAAATTGTAAAACATTAAAGAGATTCATAAGATCTTTTCAACTTAAAAAGACACATTTGAAATACTTGGCTATGTCTTCCTTACAGCAGATGGCAATTTTGCAACAATCTTGACGTTAGCATTTTACAGTGTTTTCTTACATTTAAAAACACAAGCATGTATTTTACATTTATTTACAAATGCCAGAATTATATATCAAATTCTATTTGACTAGGCTGGAAGCCTTCGCCCATCTCTCCCCAATTGTCGCAACAGAGATCAGAAGTAAGGATTCCTGCAATATCAAGAATTTTCGGAAATAAGTTTACTAGCCCTGATAAGTGTTCATAACACACAAAAACTTTGCAAAACTTAGAAATATTTTGGCAAACTCAGAACAACTTTTGCAGAATACTGTTAAAACAACTTAAGAACAGTACAATAGCAAGCAGATGGAGTTTCTTTAAAATCTGTGGGCTGAAAAACAGTGATAAATTCAACAAAATAAATACATGCAGTACATCATCATCTTCTTTCGGCTGTTCCCGTTAGGGGTTGCCACAGCAGATCACCTGTTTCCATTTCTTCCTGTCCTCTGCATCTTGCTCTGTCACACCACCCACCTGCATGTCCTCTCTCACCATATCCATAAACCTTATCTTAGGCCTTCCTCTTTTCCTGTTACCTGGTAGCTTCATCCTTAGCATCTTTTTCCCAATACACTCAGCATCCCTCCTCAGCACATGTCCAAACCAATGTAATCATGCCTCTCTGGCTTTGTCTCCAAACCTTCCAACCTGGGCTGACCCACTAATATACTTATTCCTAATCCTGTCCACCCTCGTCACACCCAGTGCAAATCTTAACATCTTTAATTCTGTCACATCCAGCTCAAACGCCTGCCTTTTTGTCAATGCCACTGTCTCCAACCCATATAACATAGCTGGTCTCACTACCCTCTTTTAGACCTTCCCTTTCCCTCTTACAGGTACTTGTCTGTCACAAATCACTCCTGACACTCTTCTCCACCCACTCCATCCTACCTGTACTCTCTCCTTCACCTCTCTTCCACACTCACCCTTACTCTGAACTATTGACCCCAAGTATTTAAACTCATCCACCTTCGCCAACTCTACTCCTTTCATCCTCACCATTCCTCTATCCTCCCTCTCATTCACACACATATATTCTGTCTTAGTCCTGCTGACCTTCATTCCTCTTCTCTCTAGAACATATCTCCATCTCTCCAGGGTCACCTCCACCTGTTCCCTACACTCACTACAGATCACAATGTCATCTGCAAACATCATAGTCCATGGGGACTCCTGTCTGATCTTGTCTGTCAACCATATGCAGTGCATAATTACTAAATATCACTGAAACAGTTAGAGCAAGTGCAAAAATATACTTATATCAGCTTTCTATTTTCTGATGGTTTTAGAAGCAATCCAAGTCTTTAGCCACAGTCACAAGGAAGCTCTAAACAGAATCTTACAAAATGGAATTCATTCATACCAGCAAGATAAAAGACTTTTCTAAAGCTAAACTCTCGGGCCAATCAGATAAAAACACAAAAAGCTATTGACCAGTAGTTCCCACCTAAATAAAATGGAGGTAAAGGTCAAAACAGAAGTAAGGATTCCTGCAATATCAAGAATCCTTGGGAATATGTTTACTAACCCTGATAAATGTTCACAGCACACAAAAGCCATGCAAAACTTAATATTTTGGTAAACTCAGAACAGCTTTTGCAGAATACTGTTAAAACAAGAGACTAAGAGCAGTACAGTAACAAGTAGATGGGATTTCTTTAACAAATACAGCCTGAAAAATAGTCATAAATTCAACCAAATAAATAAATAAATAAATAAATAGAACACAGAATTATTAAATATCACTGAAACAGTTAGAGCAAGTGCAAAAAAAAATATACTTACATCAGCTTTGTGTTTCCAGATGGTTTTAGAAGCAATCCAAATTTTGTAGCCACAGTCACAAACAATTTGTATATGTATGTAATACACACACACACACACACACACACACACACACACATACACACACACAAACATACACACATACACACACACACACACACACACGCACACACGCACGCACACACACAATTACAGCTACTTTCTTCACTGAGAATTCTTCAGATGTCTCATTGTGAACAAATAAATGAAAAAAAACATACACTATAAGGTACTGCAGTCATCACCATTTCTCTTAACTGCCCCTAATTTTGCTCTGTCAGTTGGATAAATCACTGAGGATAACTGTCAATCAATGAAACCAGACCTTATAGCTTCATACTTCAAATTGCACAGAAAATACAGATTCATTAAGGTTGACCCAGATTTTAGGTCTTTCCCTGTATATCTTTGGCTTTATCCAGAATTCCTGAGAAAAGGGAGGTATGCAATCACTGCTTAGTTTCTGTCTTTACCTGTCTCTGTTACTTGTTCATTTACACACGCTAGTTCTGCATCTTTTACATACATGCACACACACATGCACACGTGCACAAACACACACACACACATACACACACGTTGTTTTTTGTTGTTTACTTTTTCTTATGCTCATTAATTAGGAAAATGTGTTTATCAAGTATAAAAAAAATGGTTGCTATTTTTCTTTTCAGTCTGAGCTTCAAGGCAGCTTAATATGCTATTCTAAAGCAGTGGACTTCTTTACTGAGTAATATTTGTACATTAATACCCTGTTGGAGAATGTTTATTGTTCAATAGGGTATCGATATATGGTCATCCACTATCTAAACTTCTGTATCAATAACTAGGTTGTGTTACATTTGAGTCAGTTACTGCAGTTTGTAAGTAATGGGGCAGGCAGTTATATAAAATTCACCTGCGCATTTGATGCATAAAAAATAATTTTGTCATGAAGAAGGTACATAAGTGGCACAAAGGTGCTAAGTTCCAGTTTAATTGAACTTATTTGAATGAGTACTTACTTCAGTGTAGTTTCTGACTGTTTCACTGCTATAACAACCACCAGTGGAACTGTGCTGTTACAAAGATTAACTATGCTGTAATTTTCAATGTTATCAGAAAGCAATAGGCAGAAATTAAAAGACAAAAAAGACAGAAATCATATTATGTCATAGGATCGTGATGGCCAAAAGCTGCCTTGCCATATGCACCTTCAATAGACACACTTAAAAGTTTATGCCTCGATTTTCAATGCAATAATAGTGCTTATGTCTGAGATCAAGAAAGGCTGTACATCACACTCTTGTAAATATTTAACTACCTAGTCTTCAAGATTAGCCTTAAGCATAGTCAAATTAGTACTCTCTTTGACCTTGAGTAGTAACTTATTCCATAAACTGGAAATATGCTGAATTACGAACCTATATCTCCAGTGAGGCTTATTTGTTGGTATAAATTTACATCCCTAGTATCGGTGTTTGTGGAGCCACTGGTTTTGCAGGGAAAGATAAGTTCAAATAGGAATAGGTCTTTCATGGCTTCAAAAGCAACACAAAGGTCACCACAGAGCAATCTGTATATAGATTTTGGGATAGCTGAAAGATTTAAGGCCTTTGATTGTTTTTTTTTTTTTTTTTTTTTTTTTTTGGGTAAGGTATTGTTTGGGTCTTCCTAGGTGATCAAACTAAAGAGTAAAAAGGTCACACAGACAAACCAATTATTAACAACTACAAGAAAAAACCTAGTCAAGCTAAAGTTTTCACTATGTGATACTTTAAACCTCCTGTAATACAGGCCCAATGGATTTATGTAAATGACCCCTTAAAGATATCAATGTTTCAACTATATGGCTTCTGAATTTCCATGATTTTGTACTTTTTCCTTTTTAAGACGTTTTGAGCTGTGGTGTCCTGAGGTTGTACAGAGTTCTGTTGCACTAAATGCATTTTGTTTGTTTACTGTCTTATTTTAACAGAGTTGTACTTAGCACAGCAGCATGCAGTAAGTTATATTTTGTTTGTGGCACCACAAGTAGGTTATTTTTTATTTATTCAAACACTGATTGAGATGGACCATTTTCATGTTTAGTTCAAGAAAAACAACGAAATAAAAAAGCTAACATGGCTGAAGTAGAGATATAAAGTTTAATATATTTGAGGAATAATATGATAATCATACAGTTGTAATCATATTTAAGGCAGACGTAGTTATGTAAAATACAGAAGAAACCCGGACATGCCTTTTCTGATATATTATTAGCTGGGTATTGTTGAAAAAGATACCATCCAGTATAATGTGATATTTTTTCTTATTTGTGTTTTATAATGAAAAAGTGGAGGAAGATGACAATGAAGTAAATGAATAAGGGCAAACTGAATTAAATAATTTATAGGCCAGAAAGGGAGATGTGAGGATAGTGGGGGAGGCATTTATTAATACACAAAATTAATAAGAGATAAGAGTACTTTGAAAAGTATGTGCAGTCAAGGATTAAGCAGAAGACCGAAGAAGGGAATGTGCAGTTTAGACAATAATGTCTCTGTTAAAGCATATATATAGGTTCATACATTCATAGAAGGTTACTAAGCTAGCAAATGTAGAGCCCCAAGCCTAGCCATGTTAATCCCAAGCTGTCCCATCTGTCCTTATTAAGTGAGCATATTTTGCAGAGCTAGTCTATGGTCAGCACTGACTCACCAGGTTCATGAGGCACATATGTGCCACCCCCGGGGGGGGGGGGTTGCACTCGCCCATCCATTTGTCCAGTGCTTGAAGAGGGTCATTGAGGAGCTCTGCTTCATGTGATTTGGAAGTTTGTTCTAGAGGAGTCCCAGTCTCTGGGAGACATATTTGTCTCTCCAGCATGTTCTTTTAATGTCACAGGCTAGGTTAGAGTAAGTGACTCTTATGCCATTAGATTTATGTATGAGAAGCATACCCATCAGGGCAGGGTCAGAGAGTGCCCTGTAGGCCAGGTGCAAATCTCCTCTCAGCAGCCCATAAAATACATACTACAATGACAGGGCTTTTAGTCTATCTAAGAATGTCATGATTTGGAGGCCCTGCATTTTCTTGGTGAGGAGCCTCTATGGTCTTTTCAGCTGTGGCAGGTGTCTGTTGAGGTACAAGTAAAAGGGAGCATCGTACTCTATTAGTGGTCTGATGTGGGTCGAGTGTAGTGGGGGCTATATCATCCTTACACCTGGATATGATGCCCTTACCTATGAGGTGTAGAATGATTTCCTTACCACAGAGGAAACTTGATGGTTGAAGTTCATATTGCTATCTAACTGTCTTCCTAGGTTTCACCCCACTGGCTTTGAGCTTAGGGGATATTGGTAATAATGTAGTTAGCCAGGAATTCTACTTTGCCAAAGGGAATAATGACTCACTTTTTTTGTGTTTAGTTTTGTACCATGGCTTTGCCACAGTCATTTGTCTGTGTTAGCCCTTACTGTAGTATGTTAGAATCATTGGGGACTCAATGATTGCATCCAATTTTCAGTCATCAGTGAACTAGTAAGCCAAAGGTCATCTAATTTAGCTTGGACTTCGGTGAAGCAGATTCTGAACAGCAAAGGACCCAAGCACAGAACCTTGTGGTACACCATTGGTGACGAGTCTACTGGTAGAGGTGGAGTCACCAACTTTGACAGTCTGTGTTCAGTCAGTGAACCAATTGGCTGCTCATCTAGTGACATAAGGGTCAATAACTAAGAGAGAGTTAATCCCTGAGAGAGTTTTTCAATGATACCTGAGTGGGGGATTGTGTCAAAACCCTTGGTAGGGTCCAGATAGGCAGTATGCAATGTCTTACTTCCATCCAGGGCTTTGGTGACTTTCTCAAAGAAGTCCACCTGTTTAATAAGCATGAGCTACCCTTAACAAAGGCAAATTGGGTTGGGTCTAGAGTCTGAAAGTCACTTATGCCCTTGTTGATAAGGTCCATGATGATTCTTTCCATGGCATTGCAGATGAGACTGGTTAGACTATAGTTCCCAGGGTCTGTTGATGGCCTCCCTTTGTGCAAGGGGATTACTGTTGATGTTTTCTACTCAACTGGAACAAATTCAGTTCTCAGGCTAGTTAAAGAGACTGCTAAATGAGTCTGCAAGGTCCTGATTTAGATTGTTTAATGAGCATCCTGGAATGTTATCTGGTCCCACTAAGGCCATATTTTTGGCCGTGGAGAGAGTAGATAAGACCTGATCTCTAGACATACTAGGCAGAGGACTGGTGTGGGATATGCTTTGAGGTATGCCCAGTGGGACCAGGAGGGTGAAGTCTGTACCAAATCTGTCAGCTAGCAGGTTGGCAGTTTCCTCCAGTGCAGTATGAGTGGTACCATCTATTACCACTTCTGCACAAAGCTGGTTAATCTCTTATAGGTTTTGGACATAACTAAAGAATGCCTTATAATTATCCTTAGCTAGGGATGCTATGTTAGCTTCATACTTAGCTTTAGAAGATTTTCTGAGATTTCTAATTTGCTTGTTTAAACTGATGAGGGAATTCTTCCTCTGCTGAGTCAGTTCCCTCTTATTCTTAGACATCAGTTTCTTCCTCTTGTTATATAACCTGCTTTACTTGAGGTCAACCAGGGTGGCTTGTTTATTTGGAAGGACCTGGTTTTGATCTGGTCAGGTACAGCTGAGTCTATACAGCAGCTTAAGTGTTTGTACAAGGCATCTAAGTAGATTTCTGCATAGCAGTCATTGTTGCCTGTGAGTGCGGGGCATATAATACTTTATTTGCAATCAATTAGTAGTCTGAAATTAGCTTTGGAAAAGTTCATTAGTGTGTCCAGTCAATTAGTTACTTTGAATGAGACAGTTTCATGGTCCAACCTTACTAGGGAAGACATCACACAGGGGGGAGTGCAGTGATTCCCCCATGTTGGTGATTAATATTTCTAGGACATTTGAACCCCTTGTGGGGTGCAGACTATCTGTTCAAATGCATATGAACTAACAAAGTTCAGGAACCTCTGGACAAATGTGTTTGTGCTCATATATGTTGCCCAATTGATGGAAGGATAGTTGAAATCACCTATGACTAAGGCGCTGGGCTGTATGGATAGTGGTTCCAGTAAGTCCAGGTAGGTGGTGTGCTTTTATTGGTTCGAGTAAACTGGACATGGAGTAGTTTGAGAAAGTCATACTGTTTCATACTGTTTGTCCAGTCTTGCAGTGTAATTGTCTTTAATGAAGATGGATACCCTTCCACTCTTTGTTCTTTCATGCTCATTTTGAGGTCTGAATGTGTGGAAGGCATTGTAGCCTTGCATGGCAGGGATGCTCTCCATGGCCTTGAACCATGTCTCAGTGACTGCACAGACCTCAGCATCTTCCAAGATGAAGACTGATTCCAGGGAGTGCAGTTTCACATTTAGACTTCTGGCATTAATCAGCAGAACCTTGAATTTCCCTCAGGTGAATTTTCTTACATCAGAAATGTTGTTGTTTTGACATTGACTAAAAAGGCACTATGAGGGTGGCAAGCACCTTTGCCAGTATCCAAAAACCTAGAGGAGACAGGTGCATGCCATCTCTGACAAAGCAGTGTTGCTTGTCAGCTCTGTCGTCCCAGGCTGACAGATACTGGATCCCCCTGGACTGACACCAGAAGCAATTCTAATAGTTGAAGTCAATCATTTTTTGCTTATATTGTGGCATCATCCTCTGAGAAGGTAGAATGCTACTTAGGGAAAAAGTCATACCTGCCTGGAACACATAATCTGAGAGTTTAGTCATGTCTCTCTTCATGTAGTCCAGACAGGTACATCTCAATACACTCACCCCAACATGAACTATGACCAAGTCATAACAGTACTTGTTGTTGAGTGACTTGAGTTCATGCATGATCTGATGGATACTGGCACCTGGCAGGCAGCTAAATGTGACGTTCTCCTTGTCCAGCCTGGTGAGGGAAACATATGTGTGTCTCACTATGGAGTCACCTGTGACCGGGACATTTGGTTTAGATGTGTTTTACCTTAGTGGCTTATTTGCTGAGACACATTTGTATGTGTTAATATGTGTAGTGGTTTCTATTTCTGTAATAGTGTGTGCACCTTATTTACTTTTGGGAAGTCTCTGAACTTTTGGTAGACTTCTAGTGAATACCTCTGTTTATTTGGGTCTATGTGTCATGTCTTTAGTTTGTGTGAGAGGTAGTGTGTACTGAAAACCTGTTTGGTATCCAGCATGTTTGTTACATGAGAGAAGTGATTCCAGTTTCATAGCGTACTTACATCTCTCACATAGGATATTAATTTGCTGTAGGAGTAAATGATTGCCAGTTTATATGAGACAATTACTACATTGTCTCTGTATTTCCAAGTCATTCAGGCAGGCCAAAGAAATGATGGAATATTGTCTGTCCATTATAGCAGGTTTTTACTGTATGAGTTGTTAGGGAAAGGAGTGGGTTAGATTGACCAATTTTTATGCTAGGACTATCAAGGCTTGTTAAATTAGTGGGTAATAGGTGTGGCAATGCTGGTCGGTGTGCAAGTAAGTTGCCTTTAATGCAACAGAGAAGCTTGTGAGGGTTCTACTGAAAGTTGTCTAGGGAATAATTGTGTTTCAAGGCATTTGTGTCTATACAGGACACAGCTAACTCCTATTACATGATGCCCAGTGATGAGCAAATGTGAGGCTTAAATACAGGAGACATTAAACAGTTTTAATCGAATCTACCAATAGGAAAGTACACAGTAAACATTCCTCCAGCAATCCCCAGCTCATACAAGGCTGGATCCACACTCTTTTGCCACAAGGGTGCAGAGGAGCCTTTCGTAATATGAGATGGCTGGTTTAGTGCTCAAGTGTAAAACAAACTGGTTAGCTTCAGCAGGTCTTAATCTAGACTATGCTACCTAGGCTGAAAATACAGTTGGAAAAAAGTACAGAAAATATGCAGTCACAACAGCAAAAAAGCAGAAAAAGTGCAGTGATCAGATACAATGGAATTTAAAAAGTGCAAGAGACAAATATTCTTATTTTCTTGATGCACAAATCTCATGTGTTTCTCCAACCTAAACAGACCAGGCTACTTCCCAGTGTCCTAGATGGAATAATCACTAACCTTCTGATATAAAAACAAGTGTTTGCTAGAATGTAAGAATACACGACTTTATCCAACAGCTAGCTAGAAAATCAATTCAGATCAAGTAAATCAGTAGACCAGACAATGAGACAAAATGCACTTTTTAATACAAGCACAAGGAAAGGCAAGTTAATAATTCAATATTATTAACAGCACTGTAGAAAGGGAGGAGCTAATTAAGCTCGATTTACAATAGGGGTGGGGAGCTTAAAATTACCAGGTTTTAAAAAGCACATCAACAAAGGGCTGGTGGGAAGCACTATCTGGGAATCACCAGCTGTGCTTTAGTTTATGCAGGTTTGAAATCTTTTCAGGAAAAGACAAAGAGCCAGAAATTCACTGTGTATTTAAGAATCACTCAAGAGAAAATTAACCAATGAAAAAAAAAAACAGGTGAAATGTGCAGCCTACATAATTTAAGCATCTACCTCTCACATAGAACAAAAATACCAGGCCAAGCAGATTTCTTAAAACAAAAAAACAAAATGGGTGGAGGTAAAACAGAATGCATCTCTATTAGTCACAGATAAAAAATACAGGGTTACTTTCCTCACCCAGCAGGGAATCACCAGCAGTGTTTTAATTATGCAGACTTGAAATATTTTCAGCAAAAGACCCTTCATTGAATAAAATTTTAAGTGGTTGCAGAATTGTTGGAAGAAAAGGTTAACGTAAGTATTATTTACATGGACCTCCATATGGGGGTGAGGGGCATAGTTGAAAAACTGTGATCTGTACAAAAAAGTCAATGTCTTGGGGTAAGTGAAGACAGAGAAGAAGGAGACTAGAATCTTGGGTTGTAGTTTCTAGCCCTTTTGTTTAGTCTACAAGAGAAAAAAATAGAAGGATTCCAATGTTATAAACTTATATGTAAAAGGTGCTATTAGTAAAGTGCATCTCAGTTTGTATCTATTTTGTCTAGCTAGGACAAAATTAACTTTATGAGGTGCAAGAGGAATGACTCTACAGGTGTTGTTCACAGTGATCTGCAGGAAAATCCTGCTCTTTGTCTGAAGCAATGAAGGACCATTTCTGTACTGCTACAAGACTCTGTTTCCAATGGGAAAGAATATGTGTGACCATTTTGATGAGAAAAGTAACCTGTTCATTTTGAACTTGATTGCACTGATTTTGTATAAGAAGTTAAGGGTTTAAATCACCAGTCTTCTTGTTATTTAAAGTATAAGGCCTTTTCTGTGGGATCCTAGATAGTATTTAGGCAGATTGCTCTAGTTTTGAGGAGTAGCTCATAGTTTTGTTTGGTGTCAAAAGTACAGCTTTCATTTTCTTGGTAATAAGGAGATATGAGTCTTAGTTTTATAATATAGATCAGAACAGTAGAAAACTCATCTGCCACCCCATGCTTATCCTTAGACTGGTGCCCACTTAAAAAATCCTGCAAAAAGATGCTTTTTAAAACTGGAAAAAGCAGTGTGTTACAATTACTACAACACATCGAGTATTGGCAGTCATTTAATGAGCCACAATATCCTCACATCACAACCAGAGGTGTAGCTTGTTAATCTGGTGTCCAATGCTATTACTGATTGAGCACCTCCCACTCACTCTTCAGTTGAAAAGGAAAAACAAACAAACAAAATACTTCTTGGACCTGAAGATGAAAGAATAAATATTTTCCGTTTTAAACTGTTTTTAAATGGTGACCAACTGCATGCAACATTTGTGGCAACTATCTGCAACAATTTGCTTCATTTATGACCAAAATGTTCTACTGGCATTGACTTCTAAGTGCAGTAATGGACTGAAATGTACAGAAGACCAATTATACCCCCAAACACTTTGCACCCAGAGAAGCTGCCTCATACATCCCACCTATGCCTCTTCATAGGTACCTTAGTCCTCTACCATCAGCACATAATGATTATAGCCTCTCCGTGTGTCTGAGGCAGCTGAGCTCTATCGACTACTCTGGTAGAGATGAATGCATTGTTTCTATACAAGATCATATTGTCTGCAAACCTATGAGTTTACAGCAGATCTGTATGGAATGTATTGCTTAACATGGAAATTGTAGTGTGGACATCTGTGGGGGGGGGTGGACTGAACTAATAATGATTGTTCTCAAAGGACCTTGTCCATGTTCAGCTGATATTGTCAGTGAGAGTGTAAAGGGCTGTCATTATGATCCAATCAGATAAAAATCTATGCTGAAGTAATGACAGGATCGATTTTGATCTGGATGGATCAAAATCTATGCTGAAGTAATAAGCGAGTGTTGCACATTAAATGTACCCACAGGTTAGGTGCAATATAATTCTCAAATAACTTATCAAAAATGGGCAGCATTAGTAATGGTCAAATTTAATTTGTGTTTTCTGGCTAGTTTTGGGATAAGCTTGACTTTAGCTTGTTTCCATTCTGCTGGCAATGTATTTGTTATATAACAGAGGATGTATAGGTGATAAAGGTAATCAGTATATATAGGTTCATAGGTTGTTATTAGGCTAATGTCCACTGGTGGCCTTACCAGCATAGCCAATCATTCCAAACCATTTTGTTCCCAAGTATCATGGGCTTCTACACTGTGGGGGGATGTTAGTAGTGAGGTACTGAAGGATTTGTAGGGGCGATGTTAGTTAGAACAATACATAATAGTAAACTATCATCTCTTGTGGGAACATCTGAAGTGATTCTGCTTATAAATAAAATGTGCTTTTAATATTTTAGAAGGTTTAGAAGAAAAATTGTTGAGGGTATACAGGAGATTCTAGTAAGGTTTATGGGTGATAGAGTATGCACTGGATTAGGGGGAGAACAGATAATTATTTGAGGATGTTCAGTGAAGAAAGAATCCCAGATTACTTTAAATACTACATAGTCTAAAATTTACTTTTTGCATTTACACTAGTAAACACATTTTGTTAATTTATGAGCAAGTTCTAGCATTGCCAATTCCACTGACTGTGTTTGACAATTCACTGGCCCTAAGTCTCTATAATTTCTTTTTAACTTTTGTGTTGTGGTAATTCAGTGGTAGGCAGACTAAACTTTCTGATACTGATGGGTGGGAGGAAGGCTAGTACCAGTGTTAGATTTAGGGTCGGATTCACGAAGGCTTGCACAGAGTCTTAGAGTAGAGTAAAACTCCATGCAGCCATCATGCCCAACGAGCTATCCAGGAACAGCCTGTAGGGGCATGTAAGACAGCTCCTAAAACAGCTCTTACACGGACAGGGCTGGGATATGCAAATTACCTCAACTGCAGGTGAAAGGCATGCAAATGAGGTTGATTTGCGATTCAGGAAACCCGAACCTGTCTGAGTAAGAGCAGTGTTATTTGCAGAAATGTACTCAGTTGACAACTGAGTACCATTCTGCAAATAGCAAAACGGAGCCGTGACAGCTCCAAATAAAGGTTGCATCTAGTGCAAGAAGCATGCCAATGGCCAAATATACGGCCATGTGAAATGTTTCCTGATGCAATATGAAAATAAAAATATTTTATTTTTTTTCACCGATTTCAGATGTTTAAGCATTGCACAGCGCCGCGCAAACGGGCTGCGCTCTAAAACCCAGAATACTAAAAATAAAAACCGACAAATGTGGATTTTATTGAAATTGTTAATGTACCATGCAAGGGAATGGCAGGCTGAAGACAACATAGCCACCGAGTAGAGGTTGCCAAGGGGGGGAAGCTCAGTCTAAGACATGTAACTAAGCATTATTAGGCAATCCTATGTAAATGAGCATTAAGATAGTGAATCGCAAGTTTACTTAGCAAATGAGAACAGTCAGTGGAGTGTAGGAGTAGGATATGGGGAGTAACAGAGTAGAAGATAGGTGACATCACGAGGGGGATATGTATGAAAGAAGTGCAGCTCATTGGAGCAGAGTGGCATGTGTCAGCTGTCATTTACACATCATGGAAAGAGGTGTGTCAACAGGTAGGCTAGGGAAAGGCAAGAAATGGAAGGTGTATGCCGTGGATAACACCAAAGTTTCTTGCTGAGCAGGTATGCGCGCATGTGTGTGCATGTAAACCCGAGAAAATCAGAGTGCGCTCGTGTAAGCGTGATTGCATGTGTTTAAGCTGGAGTAAGCATGTATAAGGCTGTTTAAAGAGTTGTAAATGCGTTTGCACTGGTGTGCATGCATTTCAACCCGAATAAGCAAGTTTTAGTCTGTGTAAGCATGTGTGCGCGTGTGTTAGCAGCTGTGCACGTGTTTGCGTTTGTGTGCACGACGCTCCCCCCCCTCCCCGAGGAAACAGAAAGGAAAAAGGAAGCACAACAAATAGTAGGAAGCTACCAGGGAGTACTAGCAGAGCTAGCAGGTGAAAACAATCAGAATCAGGCAATTACACAGGCAGTATACTAGCCCAGCCGATCCTAGCACTTAAAACTCTGCAAACAACAGTCCATTATGTTTCTCACAACAGACACTGCAGTAAGCTAATAGAAGTGAAAACTGAAAAAGCTTTACTGAGACAAAGAAATGTTAGGGGCTGCCATTGCTGTTATAAGGCGACCTATGCAACATGCTGAGGGTGGTGACAATGGAAATGCTGCTGGACAACCCACAGTGAGGAGACGGAGAAGAATGTACAGGCCCAAGGGTAACCTACCAGGGGCTACATGAGCTGGAGATAGTGGAGCGCTATAGAGTGGACAGAGACCTTTTGCAGCAAATTGTTGAGCTGTGCAGGCCACGCCTCACACACAGAACCAACAGAGGGGAACCCATCCCAGTGGAAACCAAGGTATGTGTTGGCCTAAGAATATTAGCAACAGGTACCTTCCAGAGACCAACTGGTGATATGGTGGGGATATCACAGGCATCAGCATCCAGGGTACTACACCAGTTCCTGGATGCCATGTCAGCACATGTCGGTGATCATGTATATTTCCCCAATTCCCATGAGGTATTGGCCAGCAATATGCGTCTCTTCCAGCAAATAGCGGAATACCCTGAGGTAGTGGGTGCAATAGACTGCACGCATATATGCATCAAAGCACCAGCCAGCGAGCGGGGTAGGGTCTACTTCAACTGCAAGGGCTTCCCCTCCATCAACTGCCAGGTCATGTGTGATGCCCAGGGCTTAATACTGAATGTGTGTCCAAGCTGCCCTGGAAGCTACCATGATTCCCATATCTGGCATCTGACACAGCTGTACCAGGCATTTGTCAATGGGGACATCCCACATGGTCACCTAGTGGGGGATGCTGGCTATGCACTGGAGCCGTGGCTGATGACACCCATCAGAAATGCACACACACCTGAACAGGAACGCCATAATGAGGCACACGCACAAACACGTAATGTAATAATGAATGTGTTTGGGCTGCTCAAGTCATGGTTCCGGTGCCTGGACACATCTGGTGGAGCCTTGCAGTACTCACCAACTACATGTACCCAAATTGTCATGGTATGTGCTATGCTACATAATATGATCTTGCGAAAACAGCTGCAGCAGGACCAGCATAGGCCTGGGCCAAACAGCCCCCCACCATTGCCAAGGCCACCACAGGCAGAGCGTGACTTGGAGGAGGAACAACCTGAGCCTGCCCCAGTAGGCAGAAGGAGGCATGCCCAGTATGCTTTGGCCTTGGCAAAGAGGCAACGCATAGCACATACACTGGCTCAGTAGGAACTCTGGAAATTATACCTCTCTCTGACTCGCACATATAGTAAAAGGGATGCCTAATGTGACACTACCTGCTTTCAAACATGTAGAGGGAGTGTAGTATGTGCATCTGACATAAGCAGCCCTGCAGCACCACCTAAGGTATGATTGCCATGTGTTAAGCAATATAAAGCAGTGCTAAACAGCATTTACCACCATGTAATATATGCAAACAAAATCGCACACACCAACTAGCACAACTGTGGTCAATGTTCAGTAATACTGGGCAACATCCAGCAACGTTGGTGAATACTGAGCAATGTCAGACAAACCTGGTCTAAGTAGGGCATAGCTGAACAAAAGCCAACATGCTCATATTTGCTTAACTGGCCCTTAAGCAGTCTGGTCTGCTCAGTATGAAAACATAAAGCAGTGATGGGCCTCAAACCCAGGATACTGTGCACTATAGCCAAAGTACTGAACCACTAAACCATGACAGCATTGCAGTGGTCAGCCTCTATGAAGGAATGTTGATAAGTCTATGCAAAGTATTTCATGGAAACCCTGCAGGCACAGCATAATCCTTGTTGAGTTATGACACAAAGGTGAGTCCTGCAGTGAAAACAGAACCTGACTTCCAACACACACAGTATAAATGTTAATATTGGTCATGTTTGCACACATCAACAAATGTAGTGGACCTCGGATAGCAACATACTGAAAGGTCACACTGGGCATGCTCACACACTTGAATAAATGAGACAAATCTCAGGCAACAAAACATGGAATGGCAGAACTGGGCATGCTCACACACTTAGGCCATGTCTGAGTACAGCAGTGGGCCACACATATCTGGCAGTTGCATTTGTTAATCCAGGAGCCTGTCACTATACAGCAATCTGCCCTGTGCACACAGTTATATGACAACAGACACATCTATAATATAGTGGAACCCTGTCATAATCAAATATGTTCTGCAGATACCGAAGTTGTTCATGGAAACTGGTAAAGCAAAGATGATAAAGACCTGCAAACAGTATCAGCAATAAACATTGTGCATCTTGAACATTAGCATAGGTTCAGAGGTCGATACTAGGCTATCTGCCCTAGGGCATGTTCAAGCCTAGCCAGAGTGTGTTTGGCATTCACAACCCTGCCAGATTACTACACTGTGTGTGTGAATAGTAGGTCACACAAGATAGGCCATGTACATTTAGGCTAGTGTGCCTCTGTCTAGCAGGGACACAGAAGATATCCCAGGGGTAAACATACAATCACCCATACAGTTGTCAACATGTCTCCAGTAGGTGGTCAGTGGGTGGCTCTGCCTATGTGAAACTGGGATTACATTCTGGAGTGAGTGGAGCCTCTGGGATAAGAATCTGTCCCTCCACAATGTCCTATTAACATCTGTGCTGAGGTATACGTCCTTGGAGTGTGTAGCTCCAAGGGAGTCGGATATCCTAAGGTGGAGCATGTCCAGTAATTCTGGGTTGGGTATATCTGTAAACAACAGGCACACATCATATCTGAGTATGTGGTAAGCGACTGAGTAGAGCTGGAGTTACTGCATCTGAACTGTGCAGGGCATCTGTGTGAGTCTCTAGATCTGCTTGGTGAGGAACTTCCATGGCCAGTACAGTTGCTGCAGGTGTTGGGTAAGGTACACCCCAAATGTGGCATTGTAACCAAGCATGGATGTGATGAGTATAGGGACACAATGACCTCACTAGATCTAGATGTGAAACCATATGGGATAAGGTGGCCCACATAGAAGGTGTGTCCAACCACTTTGGCAACGTGAATGTCAAAGGTGACAGTATGAACAAGTCATATCCCCAAACCCCCTAACAACTCCTACCATATGTAATGGAGTACTACCTATGTGGTAATGTGTGGACATGTTGTTATTCCCAAAGGGGATGACTATGCAACTAATGGCATTTAGCTGTAGGCCATGGCTCAGGCATGAGTCATTCATCTCTGTGAGACCCTGTTTGAGTATGCATGTGGCAGCTGGAGAGTTGATCATGGCACCCAGTTTGCAGTCAAGTGCAAACATGTTCAGCCATATTCCCCCTGTGGTAGCCTGTACGTCAGACAAATATATACTGAACAAGAGAGGTCCCAGGACCAAGCCATGTGGGATGCCACATGTAACTGGTGTATAGTCAGACATGGCACCTGCAATTCTGACCATGTGGGTGCTATCCCTGATCCAGGTATCAATCCATCGTGTGAGATATGTGTCCATATCGATGCTGGTCAGCCTATGCATAATGGCCCAGTGGGTTATTGTGTTGAAGGGTTTTGCAAGGTTCAGTTAGGCTGTGTGGACAGCCGTCCCTATGTCGATGGATCTGTTAGCTGTTTAAAGAATACAAACAGGCTCAAGTGGCAAGATCTGCCCGCAACAATGCTGAAATGTGTAGGACACAGTGTCCGTAGGTTCCCGATGTCTATGTGTATGTGTCCCATGACAATACACTCCATAGCTTTGCAGAACAGGCTACTCAGGCTTACAGGGCAACATTGTCTGTGGTCCGTTGTGGCACCAACTCTGTGGAGTGGGACCACTGTTGCTGTATGCCATTCCTTGGGTACATATCCTGTGGTAACTCTGATACTGAACAGTTATGTAATGTGAGGGTTACGTCTGTCATGATGCTTGTGTAAGATGCAGGCTGGGACACCATCTGGTCACATTGATACTGTGATGTACGCTTTGGGGAGGGCAGCACTCACCTGTTACTGTGTGATGTCAGGGAGGTTATACTCTTTTGGGATGGATAGTTGCTCCTTAGGGGGGATGGGTGGGAGACATCTGCACTGAACCTGTTTGCCAGGATGTTGGCAATGCCAGTGGGTTCAGGGTAGGTTTAGTCAGTATTCAGTAACTCACAGCATATCAGTGAGTGTCCAACCAGGTTCCTGACATAACCAAAGAAGGCTGTGTTATAGTCCTACGTGTCTGTTGCAATTGTCCAGTAGAAGCGGCCCTTAGAAAAGTTCATGAGTGATCGTAGCTGTCTGCTAGTACAGATCACAGATGCCTTCCCAGTCTGGGATTGTGCTCTATCATGTAGTAGCTTCCTCCTAACGTTGTACAGCTTATTAATGGCTGGGGTCTACCAGACAGGTCCCCTGCCATTGGAGTAGTGAGTCCTGTTTTTATTTGGGATAGCACAATCCATGCAGTCCACTAGGTTTCCATAGAATGTGTATGTAAAGGATGCAGCAGTGTGAGCCGTATTTGCCACTGTCTCAGGGTCTCTGAAGGATACCACCTTGCTATGGTGAAGTGAGACGTTGGCTCATGAAAAGTTCACCAAGATTACCTAGGATGGGTATGTGGAGGGTATATGTATGTCCAGTGAGATACATGTATGTTCTAACCTTACCAATGAGGGGTATATCGCTGGTGTGGAACATAGAGTCCCCATGTTGGTGATGATCAGGTCCAAGATGTATTCCCCCTTGTGGCTGTGCTGACTGGTTGTGCCATAGCATATGAGTCTACAAAATGTAGCGACTGTTGGGTGAGGGTGTCGGGGCTTGAGTAGTATCCCCAGTCAATATTTGCGTATATGAAGTCACACAATATAATGGTGTTTGAGGAGACCTTCATATTCTTCATAGTTCCTGAGTTTGAGAGTGTGTTCTGTAGCAAGCAGCAAACTGAAAGGCAATATTGCACAATGGTGGTTGTATATGTATGGTCTGTGATGCTTTGTGCTGTGCTACTAACCCGGAGGTGTGGGTATCTGTGATGGATATGGATACTCCCCTTAGTTGTGTTGTCTGTTCCAAGGCTTGTTGTCAGACAGCATGGTATGAAACATAACCTGGTAGTGCTGGTGTGCATAAGCGAGCCTGAACCAGACGTCTGTCAGTGCACAGATATCGCTTTCCTCCATACTAAGGAGAGTCCTGAGTGGCCGCAATATGAGGTTAACACAACTGTTGTTGAGCAGCATTACCCTTAGTTTCATTTAACCTGTAATGTCTATGGAGGTGGGTTTGTCTTTTGAGCCCTGCTTAGAAAAGGCACTATGGTGGTAGCAAGAGCCTTAGCCAGCATTCCAAAGTCCAAGGGTGACAGGTGCAAGCTGTCCATAGTGAAGCCACGTGGCATGTGGAGCATGTCACTATAGGCTGACAGACACTGTATCCCCAATTAATTAAACAAATTTGTTAGGCAACTGTTAAATGTGATATGTGTGTCTGTATACTGTGACATCATAACTGGTGGGTGTAAGATGCTAGACAAGGTCAGGGTCATACTGGCCTGGGCTACATGATCAGACTGTTCCTCCATGTATCATGTCATGTGGTCCAGGGAGTAACGTCTGAGTTTATACACACCAGCATGGACAATGATGGTGCCAGTCCTGTACTTGCTTTGGAGTGACCTGACAGCCTGTTTTATGCGGCAGATCCTGGCACCCAACAGACAGCCCAAAGTGACTATTCCCTTGTTAGGGTTGGTGAGTGGTACGTCAGTGTGTCTGACAATAAGTGTCGCCTATTACAAGTGTATTGGGTGTGTTGTTTAGCCTGAAGGGCAGTGACTGTGTGGCACACTGACATTGTTAACTATGTGATATGTGGGTATTGTAGTGGGGTAGCAGGTGTGTGCGTGTCTGCTTTGGAGGTCTCTGCTGCTTAGGTAGAGTACATTTACAGCATCTGAGTATGTCTATGTGTGATAATGTGGATTGAGTGCTGTTGCTAGAGGATATTTGAGACTAATATGTGGTGTGTGTGGTTACCTTCACCACCTGATAGACTGTGCCAGTCATCGGTCGAGAGAGTTCAGCACCCTGTATGTCTATATAGGTGCATCTCACAAATATATCTGAGTTTGTCGGGAGGAGGAGAAGGTTGTCTCTGTACATGAGGCAGATGTGACAATGTCTCAATATCACAATATCCACCAGCTGGACTGGAGAGTACACACGAAACCGACCCCTGGACATGCCAGGATATTATCATGACATACTCTGTAGCCTGATCACAAAGGATCATTAGGGTGTTAAGCATGTAAAAGAGTATAACAGGGATTAGTGCTCATGTTCATTGGTGTTTTGTAAAGAGTAGCTGAGAAGGAGTCCAGACTGAATCATGACACCTCCTTCAGCTATGTCATAAATAGCAATGTACACCCATATATGTTCTGAGTTAGGGCCAACTGTACCTGAGTGACAATGCCGACATTATGACAGACAGGCCCATATGTACATACCCACCTCCCACTGACAATCGTCCATATCATCATACCAGGAGATATCACATGTAGAATGGATGAGAAGCTACCCCCACTGCCAAAAGCATGGCAGCAAGTGGAATACATTGATTCCCAATATGTGTCATGCACAAACTACAGAACAAACAGATCATGCACCTGAACAGTCAGCTGAGCCTCACCCCCTACACAGGATGTGGAACTGTTGAATGTGTCACAGCTACATATGGCACTCCCCACAAGTGTTGGTGCACAACACACCATGGGAAGTCAAGTCCAGTACGCCTATGAAGTCTGATCTGCAAGGTCATGGAGTCCATCATGGTTGCAGTCATAAACAGAGCTATTGGAGGCTGACATACACACAACCCTACCAACTGTGGTATGTTCATGTGCGGATCATGGATCCCAAACACGCTAGACTGTTTGCAAGGCAGCCACCCAGGACATACATCAATGAACACATCTACACATGTGTCACATAGACTTTGAATAGCCCTTTATCAACATCCCAAACACATGTAGTATCCACAAAACCAACAAGCTGTGCATAAATATGTGTTGACATATGATGGAATGTCAATGTGTCCACAGATATATCCACAAGGTAAGGATTCTGAGGTCTTGTTCAAGCTGTTGACACCTGCTGACCCACATGGACCATTCCTGGAATGGCATAAAACAAAGTGTACACACATCATCATGTCCAGTCTGATGATGTCACCATCCTATAAATACAGCAGGAGAAGGAGAACCACCCAGTAAAGCAAATAGCGCATTGTGTTAATGCATCCCTCTCTAGTATCATAACATAGCTAGGTAGGGGTTTGAATCCTGCAAATGCTGACTGTCTGTGCGTGTCAATGTGGTGTGGGTTTTGCTTTTACTATGGCATGACATAGTATGATTACAACAGTAAGTGTATTGCACACATCAGGTATCTGCGTGGCAAATATATATGTGTACATGTCCCCTCAATCAGTACATAGGTGTGAAGCCTGCATACTGCATAAATACCTTTGTTTCCATTGACAGGTTTTGCCGCTGCTTCTCAGATCGTAGGTCACATATGTATGTATGTATGTGACAAGGCCGTCCACTGTCGTGTTCTGTGGCCAAGGTCATCTGTGGCACACACACCCATGACAGTTACTTAAAAGTAGTGTGAGTGAGGGTATATGCCTGGGGTATATGTCAGACATGGTCATACACAACAAAGACTGCCAAGAATGGACAGTCTTTATAGGTGTACGACTGCCTTGTGGATATGCATTAAGGCCTCTAATGTCTTATGTGATACACCTTGGGACTCCACAATACCTATGGATATGTGGATACCAAGGGACACATGACATAACATGAGGCTGTATGTACACATTGGTACCCAACATACATGTTGAGGGCTACCACCTGTGTGGTACTGATGGGATAGTATGTATGGTACATGAGGATGACTATGCCATAGTCGGCTTACTGCTATACAGCATGTATCAGACAACAGGTATCTGTCTGTATGATACCCTTGTGTAGGATATGTGTCCCATCCAGGGAATGCATTGTAGGCCAATCCATGCATTTCCAGATTTGGATGGATATATCCCTAGTGTGTCTGCATGTACCTAAGGGGGCTATATGCCAAACAGGTGTGGTCACAGGAATGGGTGGCGGTCATTACCACTGGTTAGTGTTATAGTGTAACACCGGAAGGATCCAGTTGTTACTGGGTTCCCTACTACTGTGTGTCATTTGTCAGGACATCATCCAATGATTGCTTATAGTCATGCTGTTGAGGTTGTGTATACTACCAGACCAAAATCATTGACAGATATTAACGGTATCACCCACAGCATAGTGTCAACCCATGTCATGCACATGTCTACCCATGTTAGTACATAACTGTAGTAGAATGCATACTGGCCATTGAAAGATACTATGAGATGTTAACAATGTGTACGACAGGGTATGCAACACGTCCCATGTGTCCACTATGCACGTACATGCAGACAGTGCACACCCACCATGTTCACAGATGTACACTTGCTAATCTGTACTGCACACATCACACACGTACTGTCCACTCACTAACAGATGCTGGCAACACATTATACTTCAGCCAAGTGGCACATGGGTGGACAATACATACTCAGACCTAACAGTGGTGTAAACAATGCTACATTGACAATCAGAGCTTTGATGCATAATGTCCGCTCAGATATACCTACAAGGATGTTGTTACACTCCCTTGTTGACAACTTGCTATTATTGCTACACTGCTATAATGTCACCCTGTGCATCAGCACCATGTTAGCCTGTCCCTCTGTCAATGATGCAGATGACAGGAGGCGACACAGGTATCATCATATGCACAGGGCGTTATGTTGTTTGCCAGAGCCTGACACTGACCCATCCAATCGACATTGTGTGTTTGTGTGTGTGTGTGTGTGTGTGTGTGTGTGTGTGTGTGTGTGTGTGTGTGTGCCCTAGTTGTTTGGTTAATGTGTGTATGTCTGCATGCACACATCCCCACAATGTGGCTGCCATATACGGTAGTTTGTGGGACAGCCACAGACTGTACCTGCTAGGCTGTACAGATCACTGTCTCCGGCCATGGACACAGTACCTGTGCCTGGCAGGGGTGCTACGGACAGTATCGGGTACCAACCCTGGCTGGGTACTGTCATCAGAGGCAGAGGTATGACAACTGGACCCATGTCCCTGCTGGGACTGACCAGAGCCATGTGCACGTGGTCTACTGGGTCGGTCAATGGACAGGCCAGCCCCAGCATTGCTGGGGCTGGTACTGCCTCTACGGGAGTGGCTGTGAACTGTTGGCCGTCTGTGACCACTGCCAGCTGTTGCTGTTGCTGGCATGCGTCCGCGTCGATGTCGTAACTGTCCCGCATGGTCCTGGCTCATAGAAGACATGTTGTGGAGGGCATCTAATGTCTCCCTCCAACGTCTATCAATGACCTTGGTGTAAGTCTGGATGGCACCGGCAAGGTCACGGATGCTGTCATTGATAGTGGTGTAATGTGCCCTCTGCACCCTAAGTCCCTGCCTGGTGTACCATTCCATACATGCCTGAGCCTGCATTACAGCCCGGAACATACTGGACGTCTTAAGACCTGTGAGGGCACACCTGCCAGGGGCAATAGGACCAGTGGTGCTCCCCTGAGAACCCCTGGACCTCTGCCTATGTGGTACCATTCCAGGTCTACGGCTGTGGCGGCTATGAGGGGATGCAAGTGCCATGGGTACCACACTCTCCTGGTCAATGCCAACTGTATGCTGTCCCTCACCTATGGCCATTGGTGGTGAGGGATGTATTGACAGTGTGAGTGTGCACATAGATGGGGTTGAATGCTGTGTACTGTTGATTGGCGGACCAACGACACACCCTGTCAAATCTTCCTGTGCCAATATACATGTGTCATCATCACCACTATTCATGGCAGTGGCTTTTGCCAACCCCTAACTCAGCACCTGTGAGAGGAAGACAGGAACACACACGTTACAGTCTGCACATGCACACATGCATACATGCACACATGCACACATGAACACATGCACACATAAACACATGCACACGAACACATGCACACATGCACACATGAACACATGCACACATGGACACATGCATACATGGACACATGCACACATGCAAACATGCACACATGAACACTAATACACACCTCACTACAGCACATACACACACATACCAGCAATCCAACACATACTGTATAGTGGGTGAAGGTGGGTGGCAGTATCACAAGGTAGACAGTCACCACACACGTGTCAGCATGCAGAATATGTGTTGCACAAGACCATGCAGTGCAAGTGTAGATACCCCTATTAAATGGCAGTATACATGGCTTTGATGCAACTGTGTAGTTGTTCAGTGATTGGCTACACCCTGGAACACAATGTGTACATGGACACAACATTTCTGTGCAGGTATTATCAGCTCTGCAATGCCCTGTGCACCATCACTCACAAGTATACATGCCATGGCTGCATGTGTTATCTGTATGACACATAGATATCCATGTCTGAGTGCAGTGTCTGTGTCCATAGCAGATAATAGTGGGCATGGGTGTAGCACATGCATGCTATGTACACACACGGGATATGCGGTGCATGTTGATGTGAAGGAATCCCAATGCTCAACATGGCCAGTGTACAGTGGTTGTGGTGAGTGTGGGACATATTGCAGATATGTGGGTGCCAGACATGGCATGGCATGCTACACGACTGCAACATTAAACACCACACATACCCAATGTGTGTCAAGTGACCTATACACCCACTAGCATTCCAGGACATATATGTGACACTTTGTGTGGATGGTGACTGCTGTGCATATTGTGTATACTGGCATATATAAGCACACAGACAACATGCTATGCATATTGTGTATAGGTGCATATGTTTGCACACACACAACACTGAGGTGCAAAGCAATGACTGCTATGAGTAGTACTGTGGTCACTGTAACTGGATGGGGTGTAATACCCTGTGCCATCATCAACATGCATCTTGTGGTCACTCACAGCTACTAATGTGTGCAAGACCACCGCCTAGCATGCTGCACCTGAACTGCAGTGCCGTGGCTACATTCACAATTACACAGCCACATTGTACATGGGTGTGTGAGGTGTCCAATAGGGAGCATATCCTAACATGACTGTGTTATGTGTTGCAGAGTGTTGCACAGCCCCATGATAGGCCTCTACCCCTGAGGTACATCATGTGTGTGTGCATGACATGTGGGATACTGAAGTGTGACCTTACAGTGGGTGTGTGGCAATGCCAAATGTAGCATGTTTTTGTGTACTGTGTATGATAAACGTGTTCTGTTGTGTACAGCTGTAGCAACTATGCATACCCAATGTGCAGTACAGTGTTGCCACAATAGTGTCTGCTGCACTGTGCATTGCATGTGATTGTGGCAGCTACTGACTTTACTGAGATGATTGATGTCTCACAGCAAACATGCACAGCATGCATTATGCGTAGGTGTGTTACATGTACATGGCCTACACCTCACCTATGACATGCACATTTCATTACCAATATTAAAGTGTTAATACACTCACCAGCATGTATTGTCTGCCCTGCTGTCACACCAGAGGGACCTAGAAGAATATGATTCAGTATGTCAGTGGCCACAACTGTGGCATTGCTACTGTGAGTGTGCTAAACGACAGTGGAACAACAGTCAACAGTCACAGGTGTATGGATACTATTCCAAATATCAGTATTGCACATGTTAGGCAGCACAACTGCTAAACACACAGTACACATCTCACATATGCATATTCTAACAATACAGGTAACGGTAGTCTACAGCTAGGGCATATTACCTGCATGCTCCATGTCATCCTGCTGGGTAGCTCCGGCCTCCATGATGACACATGTGTGACGCTGTTGCTGCTGTAGGCCAGGAGCCACCACACTTAGGAGCAGCTCCTCCACTCTGGTGAGGGGGGAATGTATGGCCGCCCCACCACCTGTGGCAAGCTGTTGCCTATGGATATCAGATGCATGCCGCCGGACATGTCTAATTAAATCACTGCAGTGATGGCGTACCTGCTCATATGTCCGGTTATGCATGCCTGTGTCATTTACCCGGCGAACAAAGTCTTGCCACAGTGCAGTACGGTCATGCTGGTGCTGGCTGGCCCTGGAAAAAAGCAGGTTATAGTGCTGCACCAGGCTGCTCAGAATTTCCTGCTCCTCTGCAGCTGAATACGATGGATTGCGTTGATGAGCCATAACCCTGGAAGACAAACGATATGTGTGAGCATGTCATGTGGCACACTTAACATTATGAAGTACAGATATCACTTAACAGTCATATATAGCATCTATATGTCTATCAGAGGATACACACATTCAATACCACATATCAGTGCTCAGCCCACAACTGACTGACAGTGCCTGCAAAACTCCATATAACATACCAGTATACACCAGTAGTTGGCACACTTTTTGGGATACTTGCACAACCTCGCCCCAGGGGTATATATCAAGCTAATGCATGAAGAAATATGTCATCCAATGCAATGACTGTCATGTACATTTACAGTATTACCGGTAAACCACCCTAGTCTTTGATGCCATACCCCTACCTAACATATGTGCACGGTTGTTAATATAGCTGGTATACTGCTGTAACAGAGTATACATGTTGCTAGGTACACACACATACCCTGTAACACACATGTCATTGCAGGCATGGTACAGGCATCATTAAACACACATCAGACATACATACAACACACAGATGTATGCCAACACAGATGAGCATTACCTGTGTACCTTATAGTACCGTGTGCCCCTACTTACAGATACCTATGCCTGTGGTATGTAATATGTGCAGACTACAGGAAACACACACGACAGTGTTACCAGGGACTGTGAACATACACCATACTGTGCTATTTACGCCTACAGCTTCAGGTAGTACAACAGTTCATATGTGAGCTGTAGTCACCAGCAGTACCACTTACTGAGCATACATGTATTGCTTCAGCCTACATTGAGACACCACAGTCGTACACAAGGAACTATGTCACAACATATGCCATCCTACTATGTCTGCATCCCAATAACTGACACATCTTTCTCCGACCTCACACCTAGGACACAAACTACCATGACAGACACAACCTCACACTAAGCTATCACACCTTTACAAACCTTGCACACAGTCACTGTCACACTCATTCCACCTCACATAGCAGGTATTGCACTGAGTACATCTGTGTGTGCATTGTGTCATAGGTAGGTAATACGCTATTGGCCCTAGGGCCTACAGCAGCCTAGCCATATGCTACCTTGACCTTTGACACACATGTAATGTGATTTCACTTGCTCCTGTCAACCAGATACACAGAGGTGACTCCCAGGGCATATTACCTATCTCCAAAACAATCATCAGGGGTATGTATGACATCTGCTAATGAGGAGCCTTGTTTGTTCATGCTGGGTGGTTTAGTCCAGAGTATGGCATATTTGTGGATAGGAACCTGTACCTCCAGCATGTGCTGTTTAGTGAGGTGACAAGGATTAGGGCCCTAGGTCATGTAGCCCGGAGGGATTGTGAGGTGTTGTCATGGTGGTTGGCCGACTGCTATGGGTGTGACATACCTCTGTATGTCCGGCAGTGGTAACTTCTGGGTGGGTGGTATGCAATGCACTCTAGCTGTGGTTTGTAAGTCAGTCTGCATAGGGCATGTGATTGAGGGCAGTATTACTCTTTGTTAGGTATGTCTGTGGCCTTTCCACTTGCTGTAGTTGTCATGTGAGGTACATACCACATGGAGCATTGTGATGGGTAGAGGGGAACACCAACCTATATTTCCCTGGATGACACACCTTTTGTGATGACACATACCACGTAGACAGATTACATTACTATTGTTGTCACCGTGATTATCAAAGGGGAGCCTACTATCCATCTGTGTCCCGTGTACCCTTCTGACACCATCAGTGTTAGGCAGGCTACCACCTATGTGGCAGTTACTGCATAAGGTGTTTTGGAATGGGGTATGGCACTGCGGTTTCAACACTGACGTTCAGTCCATGCCTTGGACAACAGGCACCTATTGCAGTGCATATGACCCCGTGTCTCCCTCACTCTCTCTCATATATATATATATATATATATATATATATATATATATATATATATATATATATATTTATATATATATACATACACATACACACATATATACATATCTATCCATATCTATCCGTATCTATCCATATCTATCCATATCTATACATATCTATACATATCCATACATATCCATACATATCTATATATATCTATATATATATATATGTACATATATCCATATATATCCATATATATCTATATATATATCTATATATATCCATATATCGATATATATCTATATTTATCCATATATATCCATATATATCTAAATATATCCATATATATATCTATATATCTATACACACATATATATGTATATATACATGTATATATACACATACATGTAAACATCCATTGCTTTACATATAGCTGCACATATAAGCACATATACTGCCCACCTTTCATGGTGGGGATGTCAATTATGCAACAGTTGTGAGACATACAGTTATGTAATACTATTGCACAATGTTGTGCAATATGCATTCTGCTGTCCTCAGGCCGTATAGCTGTTGCAGGCCTCACTGCCTGTAGCTCAGTCCCACAGTGTTTAACACCACATGACATATACCGGCACTGCTTGCTTTCTGCAATGCCACACACTACAACCTACATACTTATGTGCACATAGCAGCCTTCAACAACATACTTATGTTCAGCCTTCACTAACAGTTGCAGTATGTCCCTTGCCCTATGCAAATGTGCATGTACATATCGATACAGACTGCTACCACATATGGATGATTCACAGTATGTAGTGTCCCCTTCAGACACATCTTTCGGATGTCACCAAATACATATCTGTTACATACCTTACCTTTGTATTCCTCACCTCCGTCTGTTGTTGGTGTTGTTTTTTTATTTTTTATTTTTATTTTTTTTGGTTTTGTTACCTCTGTGTGTTGCTGTTTGTTTTCAACATCTGTCTCCTTCTGCCTGTTTGTGTCTGTCTGTCTCTGTCTGTCTCTCTCGCTCATGCTGTCTCTCTCTCTCTCTCTTCCAGTTGTTGCAATGATATTATTGCATGTGTGGACAGCAGATACAGGCTGCTTTTCTAGATATCTGCACATGTGCATGTGATGGCTTCTGCACCAATTGGTGCCCACCATTTAGTAATTGCATGCAGCCTGCTGTGTGGTAATTGCAGTTCTCACTGTGATTTCAGGACACTGCTATAAAATGATAGGTTAGGTAGGAGTAGCCCTTTCAGTTTTGCAAGGTGGGGACCATGCTTGTTTGCTGTGGATGCAGTTGTCTCACTCAGAAGGTTGGTATATGTCTCATAATCTGAAGCTGGGTTGTAGCCAGTGAAATGCATGTTGTACTGAAACCTGACTGTTGCTTCTTCCAGTACACTCTTCTCAGTGTGTAGGTTTACTCACACCTCCTAATGCTAACACTGGATACATGGGAGTATGTACTTTATTTTCAAATTAGAGAATTAACTGGCATACAACAGTACTTATTGCAATGTATTCCTATGGCTTTCCTATTTTCCCTTTACATTCACTCATTGTAATGCATGTTATATTTCTTTCAGCACCAAGTTATTATATATCTGCTGTGGTGTAGTGGTACTTCATGCAGACTGGTGAGTCCAAGGTCCCAATTTTGAGACTGACAAGGTTTTTTATTTTGCTGCTGAGCAGTACAAGGGCCTTGTCATACAGAGTGACTAAGGCACTTTTAAGCAGTTGTAAGCGGGTTTGAGTGGCGCTTAGCGATGCTAAGCTAAGCTTAGCTTAGCTTATTTTATTTTAGCAATACTAAGCCAAGCTTGGCTTAGCTTATCATATCTTAGCAATGCTAATCTAAGCGCACACATGTGCACACTGGTGCAAACCCACTTACTACTGTTTACAAGTGCTCACTCCCGCTAACCCCTGAGCTCATTTCTTTGACAGAAAAGTAAATGGGGAGATAGGAATGTGGTGATAAAGGGTGCACAAAAAGGGGATGACAGTAGGGAAACCAGCTTGGGATGTACAGGATGGGTGTAGAGAGGGTCCATAGCTGCCCATTTCTTTACCAGCAACAGCTGTGTATATGCAATACATTAGGAGGGATATTTGAAACCTTCCACCCCTGAGAGAGGGGTGAGGACAACTAAGTGTGTTGTACTACCAGTTATGAATATCAGGCACATGCACTGTTTGTGAACTGCTACACTGTCATTAGTATGTTACTCACTTCTGAACAGTTTGTGGGTTGTTTGTGTTGACATTAGCACAGTCTGCTCAGGACAACTGGACATATTGCACTACTGTGTATGCCTACCTCCACCCTTGGTTAAGCCTGACTACATGGGTATATAGTACCTTTGGGTAGGGGTGCAGAAGTGCAGAGTGCATTATTTATTATCGTGTGATATTTATCTTACTGAACATGCAGAGTTGCTGTGTACCTGTAAGTCTATAAAGGCTAGTAGTCTGTCTGAGTAGCTCCCACCTGTGGACATATCCAGATGGTAGACAGAGGTCAGCCTAGTATTCTTTGACTGTGCACCACAGCAGTATTTTCATCACCTGAACAATGGCATTGTCACAGGTGGTTGCTAGCAGTACATGGCTACATGCTTTGATATTTCTGTGTTGTACTTCTATATAAGGCATGCTTGTGGGATTCATTCTACAGCTATTTGCAGAGTGTGTAACAGCAGACAAGCTGATATGCCTGTGTGTTTCTGACTCTTCCAGGCCTCAGATACTGTCAGGTATATATTTGAACAGCCTCAGGGAAAGGTACATATAACTGGGATACACCTGTGATATATTTCAGACATTTTGCAGTTCAGACTTTGAGGGATTCAGAGCATATATATTACTACACCTTTTCTGACGTGCAAGCAGTGTCTACTCTCACTTATTGACATTTGTCATTAAGTGAGATTTCTCACCTTTCTGCCTACTGTTAGTACATTTCACAAGAGTCAGAGGCGCACAGCTAACATTTGTTTACAAATCAGGGTCATCACTGTAGATCAGTCACTGTTGGGAGGTCTGGCCTGTGACCTATGCAAATATGCCAGTGTTTATCCTGCTCTGATACTGTGTGGGGTTTATAAGGTGCTACTGTAACATTATTCCCTACTAGCATGGCTGATTCTCTTTTCACAGTCATATCATGCAATTCCACAACACCTGCTGGTTAAGGCCCACAGAACAAGATTTGTGTTATGCCATTCCTATTTTCCCTTTACATTCACTCATGGTAATGCATGATATATTGCTTTCAGCACTAAGCTATTGTATATCTGCTGTGGTGTAGTGGTACTTCATGCAGACTGGTGAGTCCAAGGTCCCAGGTTTGAGACTGACAAGGTTTTTTATTTTGCTGCTAAGCAGAACAAGGGCCCTGCCATGCAGAGTGACTAAGGAACTTTTAAGAAGTTGTAAGCGGGTTTGCACGGGTTTTCATGATGCTTAGCAATGCTTAGCTAGGCGCACACAAGCTCACACTCTCGCACCCCCGCTAACTACTGCTTAAAAGTGCTTACTCCCGCTAACCCCCGCGCTAATTTCTTTTAAAGAAAAGAAAATGGGGAGATAGGAAAGTGGTGAAAAAGGGGGCACAAAGAGGGAAAGACAGTAGGGAAACTAGCTCAGGATGTGCAGGATGGGTGTAGGGAAGGTTCACAGCTGCCCATTTCTTTACCAGCAACAGCTGTGCATATGTTTGAAATTTGGTGTGAAATTTGTAACCTTCCACCCCTGAGAGAGGGGTGAGGACAACAAAATATGTTGTACTGCCAATTAGAATTATCAGTTTACATGTCCAGTGGACGTGTGCAAATTGGGCAGCTATGTATGGGGCGTAATTTTTTTGTGGGAACAGATTGCCCTTTTTTTTATTTTTTTTTTCAGGTGAGAGTGGAATGTGAGGTAGAGGAAGTAGGTATATTTGGGGAGGTAGGTTTGGTAGGTAAACAGACAAGACAAACAAGACGCATACAGGGGTGGAGTTTGACACATGGGGTGGGTGAGCACAATTGATGGGGAAGGATGTTTGGAAATCGCAAGCCCATGAGCCCACAGATGGTAACAGTGGAACTGAGATCCCCACCCATGGGCAGTCACCACTGCACCTTCACAGCCCCGAGGATGACTGTGCTGAGGGCTGTGTAGGACGGGCAGGTTCACCCGAGAGATGCGCCACTCTCGCCTCGAGCTGGCTTAGGGGATCAGCGACTGAACGCTGGATCTCCCTACGCACCACAGCCCGGACCCTAGCAAGGGTGACAGGTGGCCCTCTTCCTCCCACGCTTGCACGGGGGGGACGAGCCCCATCCCCTGCAACGCTTCCACCCGAAGGTGGCACAGGACCAATGGAGGAGGGGAGCCCGGACTGGGCACCAGAGCCGCTGGTGCCAGGTGCACTCACCAACTGAGGAGGGACAGGTGGGTCCGCTGGGACCGGCCTTCCCATACGTTCTGTGATTAGGTGTGTTTAATTACAACATAAACAACAGCATTCCAGATTAGTTGTAACAGCATGCAGTAATATTCCCATTAACCCAACACACCAAGGTTCCAACAGTTGAACAGCAACCATAACACATGCATATATTGAACGACAGTGGATATTCCAACAGCATGCAGGGATGTTTGGTAGCAACAGGCTACCATGAACGTGGTGTTTGAACAGGGCACATGCATCAACATCAATGCAAATATTTATAAAACAATAGGACATATGTCCCAACAAATATTTAAGGTTACACATACCCATTGAGGTGTGGAAATGTATGGTTTATGCACATATGCTAGGGTGTAGAAAAAAACTTGGTTAACATCTTATAATGACCTTTTAGTCTACACTACATTCCCAGTGACTGCAAGTGTATATCCCCTACCTGTATTATTACACTTGCCACCATACATTAGGTTGTGTCATGGGTTTTGCTAGTTCAATATATGCATGACCTATATCTGACATACTAACTGTCCAGGATGCAGATGTTACTGCTACATATTTCTTGTTTGCATTTATATTTCTTTATCTACATATCTGGGATGTTTTTACATGACATTTTCACTTCGATTTGTACAGAACCCTGCATTTCTTGACACACACTCACATTTCTGGTGAATAATTACATGCTACACGTGTGCCAGGTTTACTTATTCATGCCAGTCAGTAACTGACTATTGTGGACTGTATATATGTTTCACAGCTACTAGTACTTCCATCCATCACCCACTTTATATGGGACTGCATAACTCTGGGTTGCCAGCACATTTTCAAACAGTACTGTTTGTATAATGCAAGGGTACAACAACATTTCAGACTCTGTGACACAGACACACTCTGGGTTTTAGACCTTTATTAATGACATTGCACACTTTTCCACAGGCTCACTCCTTTATTTGTTTTAACGGTGTTTATGGCAGACATGTTCAAGACATATTATACCTTTATTAATAGGTTAGAACAATCTTTTTTTCAGGCTCACTCACTTATGTTATATGACAGTGCCTGCAGAGATATTATTCCAGACATATGTTACATTATTTAATGGGTTACTACACTCTTTTTCTGCCTCTCTGACGTTTTTATCTGACAGTACATGCAGAGGACTTATTCAGGCAATTCTATGGCTGTTTTATTGGACTACGACACTTTCTTTCATGCTCTTTCCCATATTTTATATAACAATACATGCAGAATAATCACTAACCTGCCTGGTGGTGCAGCCTTAGCAGCCTATCAGCATAGGTTTGCTGATTCGTAGCACGGTCACCTGCAGCTGTAAAGTAAATGAAGGGATATTGAGACATACCTATCCATTATACATACTCCATTATCAATTCTTACATACTGCATTCCATGGCTACATAGTTGTGGGGCATTCTGCATCCCACGAGTCTCCTTTATCCACTGGTTCAGGCGGTCCTGCTTTCATCTCTTCAGGTCTGCATGGTGGTGACGGACCTGCTAACCAGTCCGAGGAATGCCTGTGGCACTGGTGAGGTCACGAGCTAACCGGTTCCAAGCCTCTGCCTTGTACTCCATCCCTTGGAACTGGCCCTGCAGGAGTCTTGACTCGTGACAGTGGACAAGGAGCCAAACCATGTATTTGGACTCCTCAATGTTCCAACATTGCGCTCGGAAGCGTGAACCCTCTCCTGTACCTGCCATTCTGACTGCAAATGTGAGCTACAATCAGTTATTGGTGAGTATTCCCGCCTATGGGGCTTAAATATGCCACATTTCCCACACTTTTTTGTGATTGGCCATTTTGTAAAATTCTCGGCTGACTACAGGCCTGCTTAGTAATGGTTAAACTACCATTTGTAAGTTTATGAATGTTAATAGTGGCTGCTTCCCTTATGTTGTCATGGCTTAGTGGTTCTGTACTTTGATTATGATGTACAGGGTCCTAGGTTCGAACCTTGTCATTCTTTTATTTTAATACTGTCTAGGCAAGCTAGGGGGTGTGGCTGCGTTTAAGCAACTTAGCTCTACATTGCTCCATGGTGCCCTGGATGGCACGGCGCGCACATCCGCACAAACACATTGCGCTGGGTAAAGCGCTTTTAAACTTTGGGCAACTCTATTGCACTGAGTAAAGCACTATTAAACTATGGGCAACTCTGTTTAGCTCAGTAAAGCGCTATTAGACTATGGGCACCTCTGTTTAGCTGGGTAAAGTGCTATTGAACTATGGGCACCTGTGTTTAGCTGTGTAAAGCGTTGCTTAACAGCAGGCTATTTATTTATTATTTATTTATTTATTTGCAGTTGGTTTACCAGGATAGTCCATTGGGCCAAAAGAACCCGTTTTCAATGGAGTCCTGGGGAGAAAAGCTCCAATATAGACAAAATTTGGTACATACATTAACTACAATATAATTATACAGAGTCGAGATAAAAATTGATACATTTAGGCTTGAATTTGAGAAAACATTTAAAGATGTGGAGAAAAAACTGTGATATAGACAGAGTAAATAGATGCTAAAAATACTAGACAATTATGCACAGTAGAGGTAAAAACATTAATACATATAGGCATAAATTTGAGAAACATTCAGAATTAAGAACAGTATTGCGATAAGCAATCAGGGGAGTTATTGAAGAGGAAGCTCAGAGGGTCTTAGTTAAATACTTATAGTGTGGAAACATAAGCTTTAGTAGGGTGCGTGTGAAAGGAGATGGAATGTTGCAGATCTATGAGGGGAGGGAGCAAGAACAATCCCATTGGGATATTAGATATGTATGAAGTGATTTTTTGAACATGTATTTGTTAGTAATAGTACGAATGGATGGAGGAAGTGAGTTCCATAGTCGGGCAAGGTTAAAAGATAGTAAGTGTTTGCCTGGGGGATGACATGGTTTGTGTACTATTAATAGATTTTGGTTGTTAGACCTTAAGACTCTATTTGGTAGGTGCATTTTGAAGGCAGAAGACAGAGAGGGACAAAGAGAAGGACTGGAAATGAGCTTATGAGCGAGAGTCAACTGAATATATGTAAGCTGGTTTGGTAATTCAAGCCAGTTTAATTTTTGAAGGGAAGAACAATGGTGGGTTGAAGACCTGTGGCTGTTGGCGAATTTGGCTATTTTGTTATAGCAGGAAGAAAGTTGTTTTTTTAAGGAGGCCTGAAGATTAGTCAGTAGTGGAGCACCATAGAGAAGGGAGGGAATGAGAAAAGAGGAAGCGAGTGCGATTTTGGAGGAATTTGTGAGGTATTGGTTCTGACGGTAGAGCATGCCTAGTTTTTGATGGGTTTTTTTTATATTTAGTAGTAGATGGGAATTGTAGCTAAGTCTATTGTCAATTAGTACTCCTAATAGCTTAGTTTCAGAGACTAGATCTAGGGGTGTGTTATTTAGGCTGGTAATTGTGAAGGAGTTGGTATTGAAGGAGGCAGCTTTGGAAGGGGTGAAAACCATAAGTTTTGTTTTGGAGGCATTGAGTGCTAAGTGGTTTGTTTTCATCCAGTGTTCAGTTATTGAAAAGGCTTGCTGAGTAAGTTTTTGGAGTAGTGAGGGGGAGATGGCAGAGCAGATAATTGTAGAGTCATCTGCATATTGAATGATGTTTGCAAAAGGGATAGATTGATGAAAGTCGTTGACAAATATATTTAAGAGGAGGGGGCCCAGAATAGATCCTTGGGGAACACCAGTAGGGGTGCTAATGAATGGGGAAGTAGCCTTCTTCCATCTGACTGCTTGGTGTCTATTTGACAGATAGCTAGAAAACCAATTTATGGAAGAGGGGGAGAGGTTGAGTTTTGATAGTTTAGTTAGAAGCAGGTTGTGTGAGATGGTGTCAAAGGCCTTGGATAGGTCAAGAAGTAGGGTGGAGACAATGTGTCCAGCATCACGTGCTTTACTGACAGTCTCAAGAAAGGATAAAAGGGCAGTCATGGTACTATGGTTTGGCCTGAATCCATGTTGAGTAGGGGTTAGCAGGTTGTTATCTAAGAGATGTGGCAAGAGTTGGAGGTGAACACACTTTTCCAGAAGTTTTGAAATGGGGGAAAGAATAGCAATAGGACGAAAATTATTGATGTTATAGTTGTTGCCTCCTTTATGAAGGGGGATAATGAATGCTTGCTTCCACAGTGTAGGCACGGTGTGTTCTTGGATGGAACGGTTTATTAGAATGCTAATGGGATAGGCAATGGCATCTGCAGCTATGTGTAGGAAATAAGAGGGAATGTTATCAGGGGCATTAGTACATGGCTTTAATTTCTGGAGGAGTTTCTTAATAGTGGTAGTAGATACAGGTTTTAAAGTGAAAAGAGTGGGAAGTGGAGATGGTGAGTTTGAGAAGTGTTCAGTTGATGGGGAAGTACTAGTAGTGGAAGAAGTGGAAGATGGGTCATGTGAAGTGGAGATGGGGGTAGGGTTGAGTGTGATAGGAGGAGGGGGTGTGTTGTATGGTGGGGGGGAGGATGAAAAGGAAGAGGTGAGTTTACTAATAGAGTCGATGAAAAAGGAGTTAAATTGAATAGCTAAGTCTAGGTCTTGGATGTTTGGGTCTGGGGTAGGGGTGGGTGGTTTGCTGGGGTTGAGGAGGGTGGAAATTCCCTTCCAGAATCTTTGGGGTGTGTTTTTATTGTTGTTTTGGAGTGTGAGGAAGTATGTTTGTCTATCAGAGATTATTAGCTTTTTTACTTTATTACGAAGGGTTTTATATGCAATATGTTTGTCTGGTGTCTTGTTTCTCAGATAGAGTCCCCAGGCTTTGTCTCTAAGCCTCATGGTAGAGAGTAGTTTTGGTTAGCCAGGGGCTGTGTTAGTTTTATTCTTTTTGTTCTTAGAGGGCTTGGGAATCTAGTATTCCTAGAAATGTGGAGTTAAAAGGAAACAGCTTCTTCTAGGGCAGCGTTTTAGGTTGTTCCAATTGATAGTTTTCAGGAATCAATGAAAATTGAAGGGTTAAAGTATTTGTCATTACGGGTAGTGATGTAGTTATGGGTGCGATTAGAGATGCAGGGGAGTCGGTGGGTGAAAGTAGGCAGGTGATCACCAAGAGGGTCGGGAAGAGTACCGCTGTTTGAAAAATAGTGGGGGTGTGACACTAGGACCCAGTCAAGGATGGTGCCACTGGAGGGGTCTTTAGAAGGGTGGGTTATGTTGTTGATTAACTGGGAGAAGTTGTATAGATTGATGTTAAGAGGGTTGGTTGGGGACTGGATGGAGGCCCAGTTAATATTGACATCTCCAAGAATTATGGTTTCGTTGTTAATATTATCTGAGAGCCAAGAGAGGATGTTTTCAAGTGTAGAAATATTGTCACCTGGAGGAATGTAGAGGGATGCTAGGCAAATGTTTTTGTGTTTGTTAATTTGGAGGAGAGAGAGGAGTAATTCAGCATTGTTAAATGTTGGGGTAGGTTTGTTATATGGGGTAACTAGCAAGGAGGAGGAATAAAGGAGGGCAACTCCACCTCCTTTCTTTTGGGTCCTGTCTTTTCTAAGGATTGAGTAGCTGGGTGGAGTAATTTCAGAATCTTTTATGGAGGGCTTTAACCAAGTTTCTGAAATAGATAGTATATCAGGTTTGTTATGTGAGAGCCATGCGTGGAGGGTGGGGACTTTATTCACTATACTTTGTGAGTTTAGAGAAGTAAAGTATATAGGCTTATGTGGGGAGGAGGAGGAGGGGCCGGGGTTAGGGTGAACATCACCAGATAATAGGCAGATAAAGAGATGGAAGATGGGGTTTGAGAGATAGTTGATTAGAGTATTAAGATGGTTTGGGTCATCTGAGATGATTAAGGGGTGTTTATTTGTTGTCGGGAAGGAGTATTTCTGAGTGGTGAGAAGTTTAAATGAGAAGGTGAGGAGTTGTGTTATTGGGTGAAGATTGGGAGAGATGGGATAGTGTGATTGTGGGAATGGGGTATTCAGGTGGTAAGTAGTGTGGAAAAGTTGTGGGTGGTAAGAAATGACAGGTTGGGTGAGGTGATAGAGGTATGATAGTTTAAGAGAAAGTGATAGCAGACATAGGATGGAATAAGGGTATGTAGGCATGTTGATAGGGTTACTAGAAAGTGAGTGATGTAATTGTCAATATATGTGGTAAAGTGGAAGGGATAAGAAGGATTTTACTAAAGAAGTGTAGAAAGAGGTGTGGGAGTAGAGCTGGGTGTTATTAGGGTAGATAGGTGAGTGAGTGTTAGAAGTGGGATGTATTGAAGTGTAGTGCCTGTGGGAGTGGTTTGAAATTGGATAATAGGCTGACGGGGTGTGGCCCGGTTGTTGGAGGGAGATTGGTGTAGAGAAAATGTGGGTGTGGAAACAAGAGGGATATAGCTAGATGCACTGGGGGCGGGTGGGATTTGGGGGCAGGGTAGGGGAGCGGAGTGAGCCAGGGCTTAACGGAGCGGGAAGAAACCAGGAGAGGATCGAGAGCCTATCAGTGGAGCAAAGATTAGAGGAGAGTAAGTAGTGGCAGGGTAAGTAAGGAATACTATATATAATATGGATGGGAAAGTAAGAATGAAGATATTGGCAGAGTAAAGAAATAAGTGAGAGAAAAGTAATGACAGTGGGAGGGGGCGCCTCTAGAGGTCAATGCAGAGAATGCACTAGGCCAACTAGGTAGGTCTAGGGGCTGAGTGGGATAAAATTAGGAAGAGCTGGTGAAACCCAGGGAAGAGATGGGATAGAAGTGGATGGGAGATAAGAGAAAGTGTCTAGGCTGCTGGCTGTCCTGGCAGGGAGATAGCTTGAATAACTAACAAATACATGGAGTTCTAATCAGTGGAGGCCCAAGTATTAACACACACACATACTTTCTTGGTATCCTCTGGGAGACTTGATCCAATGTCCAAGTGGGATTTGAGGCAGCAGAGCAGTAAATTGCCTAAGCAAAAATGTTTGGATGAGGTAGGTGACCTTAGTATATTGAATGTATCCACCCAGGCAGGTCCCAAGGGAAAAACAGGGCAATAATAGCTGGAGACAGGAGGAGAGATGAGTAGGAGTTAGTCACAGAGTAGCAGACACACAATGCAATACCTATGAGTATTACTAGGCAGGTAAAAAATATTGTTTTGCTAAAAGTATCATCAATCAACAATAAACTTTTATGACTAAAAACATATAAAAACTAAGCAGACTTCAACTATTAATACTGTAGAAGCAGAAAAACAATGTGTTTGTAGAGCACCATGGGGTAGCGACTTCCAGGGCAATGAGAGGTTTGCACAGACACGTGGAGCTGGCGTATTGCGCCAGTGTTTGTAAGGGCTAAAGCAGCTACGGAACAGTTCAAGAAACGACCATGAACAGTTCCCTGTAATTAAAATGTGAAACCAATGTAGATAAACAATGTGGGTGTAAAATAAACGGAATAGTCCGTCTGAGATGTCCAGAACATTAATGCAATGGCCACTATATCAAAAGGTGTGTTAATTGGCCCTGTCAGGTATTATCAGCCACTATTAAAGACCAGTTATTAACTGTTGCACTAATTTCAAACACTGATGCCTCAGGGCAGTGTCGCACCACAGTCGGTAGCGACTAAAGAGGCTTAGGTTCAGGCTAGTCAAACTGTAGGAATTGCTTGCAATCACAGTAATGCAAGCTGCATTCCGTCAAGCTTAAGGTAGAACGAGAGGTCTACGTTCATAAGGAACAGTGTGGGTAGTGGAATTCTAAGGCAGACTCTAAGCGGGAGTCGCTTGCAAGTAATGAGCTATTAGGCTCTGGATTCTGCAGTCGTTTGGACCAACACTCTCTTAAACCCTCTAAACAGCAGTCGTTCTGGGCAACATACAGTAAATCAAATACACATGAGTATTGAGCGCCAAAAACGACAGTATAAGCACTCTAAACAGTATAAACAGTATAAACAGTATAAGCAGCATAAACAGTATAAGTGTAAGACAGTATAAGCACTCTAAACAGCAGTCTTTCTGAGCAATACACAAAAATCAAAAACCCATGAGTGATAAGCGCAAAATACAACAGAGTACTATAGGAAATGCAAGTTTTATACCATGACAATATATTTTAAGTTCCCTAAACAGTAGTCGTAAAAGAGCGACGTATATGTAAACTGAAAACACATGTTTGTGTAGTCTATAGCAGCAAACGACAGCAAACAAAAATGCTTGTGTAGCCTATAGCAGCAAACGACAGCAAACAAAGTGATATACAAGCGTAATATGACTAACAATTACATATGCCAAGACAATTAGGGGAAAGGCCCCGATAACAGAGTTGCGAAATGAGCAAGATTACTTACTCTAGGAGCGCACTCCTAACCAGGCACCAGCAGCAGCCAAAAGGGAATTTTAAAAAATGGCGCCTTAAGGAGGGGGTATAAATAACTTCCAGGCGGAAGTAAAAAGGGGGTGGGGAGGGGCGAGGAATACAAGCTAGTGGGGAAAAACCGGAAGGTCCACAATCATCTGATACAGGAAGTAAGGATGTACGACGGGTCGCAGAGTCTAAGGGGAGGGAGAAGAGAAATATGGATTCACTAGTAGGCTAGGTGCATGGGACAGAGGTTGCATGAGCAGTATATCCTGGTAGATAGAAGCGGAGAAAGCAGGGAGAGAGGGGAAGGGAAAGAGGGAGGAGAGTAAGTGAGAGATGAGATGATAAGTAAAAAGAGTAGGGTAGAGATAGCGTGAGTCTTATAGTCTGATACGTAGAAGGGGAAAAACAGGAAGAGAAGGGAAGGTAGCAACTAGTTGAGTGTAGTGTGAAGGAAAATGGAAAGACCAACAAGCGATAGGCAAGGTGGGGGACAGGGTGTAACAGAGCAGGAGAGGATCGAGAGCCTATCAGTGGAGCAAAGATTAGAGGAGAGTAAGTAGTGGCAGGGTAAGTAAGGAATACTATATATAATATGGATGGGAAAGTAAGAATGAAGATATTGGCAGAGTAAAGAAATAAGTGAGAGAAAAGTAATGACAGTGGGGAGGGGGGGCGCCCTCTAGAGGTCAATGCAGAGAATGCACTAGGCCAACTAGGTAGGTCTAGGGGCTGAGTGGGATAAAATTAGGAAGAGCTGGTGAAACCCAGGGAAGAGATGGGATAGAAGTGGATGGGAGATAAGAGAAAGTGTCTAGGCTGCTGGCTGTCCTGGCAGGGAGATAGCTTGAATAACTAACAAATACATGGAGTTCTAATCAGTGGAGGCCCAAGTATTAACACACACACATACTTTCTTGGTATCCTCTGGGAGACTTGATCCAATGTCCAAGTGGGATTTGAGGCAGCAGAGCAGTAAATTGCCTAAGCAAAAATGTTTGGATGAGGTAGGTGACCTTAGTATATTGAATGTATCCACCCAGGCAGGTCCCAAGGGAAAAACAGGGCAATAATAGTTTCTTGGTATCCTCTGGGAGACTTGATCCAATGTCCAAGTGGGATTTGAGGCAGCAGAGCAGTAAATTGCCTAAGCAAAAATGTTTGGATGAGGTAGGTGACCTTAGTATATTGAATGTATCCACCCAGGCAGGTCCCAAGGGAAAAACAGGGCAATAATAGTTTCTTGGTATCCTCTGGGAGACTTGATCCAATGTCCAAGTGGGATTTGAGGCAGCAGAGCAGTAAATTGCCTAAGCAAAAATGTTTGGATGAGGTAGGTGACCTTAGTATATTGAATGTATCCACCCAGGCAGGTCCCAAGGGAAAAACAGGGCAATAATAGTTTCTTGGTATCCTCTGGGAGACTTGATCCAATGTCCAAGTGGGATTTAAGGCAGCAGAGCAGTAAATTGCCTAAGCAAAAATGTTTGGATGAGGTAGGTGACCTTAGTATATTGAATGTATCCACCCAGGCAGGTCCCAAGGGAAAAACAGGGCAATAATAGTTTCTTGGTATCCTCTGGGAGACTTGATCCAATGTCCAAGTGGGATTTGAGGCAGCAGAGCAGTAAATTGCCTAAGCAAAAATGTTTGGATGAGGTAGGTGACCTTAGTATATTGAATGTATCCACCCAGGCAGGTCCCAAGGGAAAAACAGGGCAATAATAGTCTAGGAGCGCACTCCTAACCAGGCACCAGCAGCAGCCAAAAGGGAATATTATATATCTGGGTCCTTTAAAAATATTTAGTTTGTTCACTGATACATTGGCCATGTCACTGCTTTTAATAAAATTTTAATCATATATGTCTGGTATTATTTCAAATACTGATTTAAAACATAAATAAGAAGGGGAGTGGTGGGACTTGAACCGTGAATGCCTTCTCTTTGTGAATATACTCTACCATTACGCTATTGCAATTTGGTGTGATTTGCATAAACATTCTTCCTTATGCTCTTCCATGTCAGAATTGCTAACTCTGGCTAAGCAATGGGCACACCCGCGCACACACGCGCAAATACGGGCAGCTATATCGTGGATTTAAAAATATATATATAATTATTTACTTTATATAAGTGTGATGGGGGTTTACAGTGTCAGGGAGTGTGGTGTTGGGTGCAAGTATTTTTGAGCGAACTCGCTGTTGTGTGTTGACATTATGCTTTTTAAAACCTTGCAGGGGTGTGCACATTTAGACTGCTCGGCAGTCGGCTACACCCCCTGCTTTCCTATTCAGTCCGTGTAAGAGTTATGGTTAAGTCAGCATGCCCTCATGAATATTCATGGCACGCTGACGTGAAACCGTTCAACTGCAGCCTCTGAGTAAGACTTATTAAGTCTTACACGGAGGATTAGTGAATCCGGGGGTATTTTGTTGGGTTAGTTGCAGAATACCCACTTGCCAGTTTGGGATGTGGTAAATCTTGTATGTGTTTTGGATAGAAGAGTATCTTTGATGTTGCATTTTTGTAGGATTAGGGTTCCTATATCAACTCTGGTCCCTGGTCTGAAGTTTAATAGGTAGTTGTATCCAGGGAAACATTGGGTCAGTTTAGGGTTTCTGCTTTAACTATAATCCCATAATGCCAGGTATATCAGTGTTGTGAGGTAGTTATAAAGGAAGAAACTGGTAAAGTTTCTTTATAATGCTTCCTGCATTCTGTAATGTCATTTTACTGTACAGTAATAGACTGTAGCTGAGGTCCCAGGTTGGTTACTACTAAGTTGCATATTAGAAATATATTAAATTGCATTGTCAGTCTGATTGTAAATCTTTGAAATTTGAACAAGGATGAGAATTACGTTTCTTAAGAAGGGAGGCAGGGAGTGAGATGGGAGAGATGGGAGTGTAATTTAAGTTGATTCGCATGATAACTCAGTTATGCTTTTCTGATGGGACACTGTGTAAATTGGCAAGGACAGGATTTGTTACTGAGGTTGGTTTCATGCATTCAGATTGTAAATGTGATTGTTTACAAGAAAGGTAGCCATTATGTGAGAAGCAGAAAGTATTCATAAAGTAAGGAGTTGAGAAGTGAGGGATTTCTGTCATTATATTTGTTAGAAAATATAGAGTGATGAAGGAAGTATAATAAGGAAGAGAAAATAGCAAAAGGCAGGTGGGAAGTTAATTATAGGCAAGTCTGTACGTGATATAAAGATGCTGGGATCAGGAGGGCACAGGCTATACAATATGTGATAAGAAGGGGTGGGAGGTAATAAACATGAGTTCAATACAAATGAGTAAGGAGTGGTATTAAAATATTGATTGGAGAGGAGAGAGGAAAGAGTGTGCTGCTATGGATTATGGGAGATGACTTTCATATTCTTGGCTTAAACTATGGATTTCTACATTTCTCTGTTTTTATGAGTTTATTCAAGTTAATACTGATTTTCATGATCTGGTGCAATTAATAAATTGTAGGGCAGTTGATGGATATGGTATGGTAGTCTACCAGTTAAATAGGCACTGATGTCTGGTCAAGTGTTTGTATCTATTGACATATGTTTACAATTTTTACTTTCGGTTGGCAGCCTGCTTGCATTAGAAACTCTGAGGTAGTGTAACATTTGCTTTTTGATTGCAGAAGGTCACGTACTTTTATAATTTACTGATACTATTTGCTATAAGATCAAGTACTTGTTAAATACGGAGTCTAACCTCTAACACACTGCTTGTCAGTAAATAGTTTAACACTACACAACAGCTAGCTAACATTAGGCCCACTTCTGTCAAAGTTGTTAAGAATTTATTATCTCAGATGCCAGGTCCTCATTTGAATAAACATCAGCAATATAAGACTACTTGTTCTAACATTTTTTTTTTATTTCTATCTTCACTAACAAGTAAGGTAACTCATGGCTCCAAGCTTGTTCCCATTAGGACTCCCAAGGCTGTAACAACACCTGGTTCTTCTTCTTTCAGCTGTTCCTGGTTAGGGGTCGCCACAGCGGATCACCTGTCTGCTCATGATCGGCAGTGGAGTTTTACAGTGTTGAGTTGCCAGCCCGGTGCCCAACCTTCCACAGAAGGCACACACACACATACACACACACACACACACACACACACACACACACACACACACACACACACACACACACACAACCAATTTGGAGTGTCCAATCCACCGACAGCATGTCTTTGGGAGGAAATTGGAGCACCCAGAGGAAACCCACATGACCACAAGGAGGACATGCAGACTCCCCACAGAAGGCACCCCAGCCGAGGATCAAACCGGAGAGCCTCTTGTTGTGAGCCGACAATGATAACCACTGCACCACCGTGGCCGCCCCTAGCACCTGGTTATGTTTTAATAATAGGTGGCTCCACAGTTATGAACACTAATGCTCCACTAACAAGGATGGCTAAAAACAGCTGGCTCCCTTGAAAGTGACTAGAATGCTGAGGTTTCTTCAACCCAAATATGAGTACAATCTCACTGTCACCCACATCAGTATGAATGATCTCAGATGCTATACACTGGGGGAGATGCAGACAGATATAGTTGATTTTTACATACATGAGTCAAAGTCAAGTAAGATTCTTGTCTTGAGTAGAATCTTGCCTTTTGTGATAGTGGTCCCACAATTTCAAGCAAGATTTAATTGATTTTAACAATTGTCTTATTAATTGGGTGGGGTGGGGGATTCAATGCTTGTGAAGAGTGATTGACCAGCCTGCTTTGGGAGAGATGGCCTTCATCTCTCTCCTCGGGTTGTCTATTGACTAAATGAAAGCTTCACCACATGGGTTTACCCCCAAATTTTCTAACAAACATAGGTCTAATTATTATTGAGTTCTATAAAGGTTTGTTTTTTTGACTGTAAAAATCAGTGATTAATATTTTAGCTCTAGAGATCCACATAGTGGTTAAGAACATCTTCAGCCCCATAGTGTTTATTGTAGGAAAGTGTATTTGTTGCTCATTCCAACCTAGTGAATTCTAATCCAGTCCACATTAGTGTGGCTCTGCTTAACGCTAGGACTCCGGGCAACAGATTTGTTGGATTTGCTGTCTTGCTGATGCTCAAGTGTATTCAAATGTGTGCAGTTACAGAAACTATATACTTCTGTATGTTTGCCTTTGCCATTTTCCCATGTTATGGATGACAAATGTTTAGTGTTTAAGACTATCTTATTCACCTGGTTAACAATGGAAACAAAAAATAGATAACCATGTTCTGAGAACACTCCTTCTACAACTACAGATCTGATTACCCTTTCAGATCATTCAGGGGTGGCAAGGAAGTATCTGTTTTACCTGCCCAAGTATTAACTCACATTAATTATTCAAGATTTTGAATTCAAGTTTCTTGACATTTTGCTTATCACTTATATTTGATAAAGATAATTGCTCCATCCTTGCCTATCTAATGTCATCTTCATTGTTACATGATGACCACAATTGGTTGATAAGTTGTATTACATATCTATTAATCCCAATACCCTAATTCTCTGTGACTTCAATTATCTGTCCATCAGTTTGTACTCTTATATTAGTTGCTAATATTCAACATTGTGTATGCCTATGCAAGCTAGTTACATACTCTCTTTTTAAATTATGTTCATGTAAGTTATTGTAAAGCTTTTCCTATCATACCTATATTTTGTATTCCTTCTGATATCTTGTAACCAACTTTTATGTATATTTCAAAACTGCTGTTAAATGTGAAGCTTTTCTCCCTAGGCCTCTGCTGAAGAAGGGTTTTATCCCAGCTGGACTTTCCCTGTAAACAAAATAAATAAATTAATGCACTCATTTCTGAGAATTACTATATTTTACTTTTATGTATCTAAATATTTTATTATGTATGTTCATGGAGCTTTTCTACTCAGACCTCCATTGAAAAAGGACTATTTTTTTTATCATCCATTCAGACTTTATTGATTAACAAAGGCAATAAATAAATACATAAACAAATAACTAAACAAATAAAAGCAGTAATAAATGCACTAATTATTCCTAGAGATCATTAATACCAACTCCCTAGATCAGATTGCCAGTTTTCATGAGAGGGAGAAATATAATTGACCTTGTCATAAGAATGTAGCCTTTGCTTGCACACTTTAAAGCACTGGCCTTCTACCTAAATTTATATATTAGACAACACTTGCCTAAAATGAAAATGCCAGTATTAAACAAGGGAATAGCAAAACAGCCAATTACTCTTTTTACTGTTTATGGCTGCTTCGTTATCTGCACTTCATTTGCACTGTACTGTTACTTAGATAGCATAGACTAGAATCAGACCTGCTGAATCTAGCCTGTATTGATATACTTGAGCACTAATCCAGCCATCTTAAATTAAGTGAGGCTCCCCCTAATCCCTTGTACCAGAAGAGTTTGTATACAGCCTTGTCTGAGGTGGATATTGCTGGAGGAAGGATCATTGTGTGATTTCTATTGGTAGATTACCTTAAAAGTGTTTAATTTCACCTATATTTAAGCCTCGCATCTACATGTAGCTGCACACCACGCAGTGGGATTTAGCATTCCCTGTATAGATGCAAACACCTAGAAACAATTTTTCCCTAGATGTCTGGTAGTAGAATCCTTCCAAGCTTCCCTGATGCACTGTGGGCAACTCAGGTGAGCACTATGCTGCATTGCCACACTTTTTCACCCCTAATCTTCAATAGAATAAGCCCCCTTGTTAATCCTAGAGCAAAAGCTGATCTAACTTGTCCACCCCCTAATAGTACTTACGGTTTTAACCTACCATAATGGATGGTCTGTTACCTACCATTTCTCCAGCCAGCCTGATTGACATGGGCTTCCTGAGACAATTTAGTAATAGCTGCATGAATGCTGGCAACCACTTACTCCTAAAGCAAACAAATACTGTATGTGAGAGATGTAATTATGCCATGAAAATGTAATCAATCCTCTAATGTAACAACAAACAGGACATCAAACAGGTTGTCAGTATACACACCACTCCTCTCACACAAGATAAGGTCATGATATATAACCCCCCATATGCGGAAGTACTCACTAAATGCCTACAAAAAGATCAGAGACCTGCCAAGCGCAAACCACTTGCACATACCAAAACACAAATAAAATCCATTACACATAACAAAACACATACCAGTGTCTCAGCAAATAAGTCCCTAAGGCAAAACCCCTCAAGACCAAATGTCTTGGTCGGCAACTCAATAGTATGATGCATACATGTCCCCCTCACCAGGCTGGACAAGGAGAAGGTTATGGTCTGCTGCTTGTCAGGTACCAGGATCTAGCAAATCAAGCAAGCATTCAAGTCACTCAACAACAAGTACCAGTACGACTCTGTCATAGTTCATGTTGGGATGAATTACTTGAGACTTACTCTCTGGACTATATAAAGAGAGACATAACTGAACTCTCAGATTATGTGGCCCAGACAGGTATGACCCTAGCCCTAAGCAGCATTTTACCTTCGCCCAGGATGATGCCACAACATAGACAAAACATTATTGACTTCAGCAATTGGCTTAGCTTCTGATGTCAATACAGTGGGATCCAGTATCTGCCTGGGAGGACATGGTTGACAGACCCCACTGCTTTGCCAGATATAGTCTACACCTGTCTCTTCATGGCATTTGGATACTGACAAAGACTCTTGCCTTCCCCATTATACATTTTTTTAGCAATGTGAAAAAAATAAAATTTCCAATGTAACAAAATCCACTTGTGACAAACTCAAGGTTATGCTGCTTAATGCTAGGAGCCTAAACAGGAAATTGCAATCTCTGGAAGAACTCCTATCCCTGGAAGATGCTGACATCTGTGTAGTCACAGAGACATGGTGCAGGGCTACGGAGACCACCCCAGCCATGCAAAGCTACAATGCCTTTCACACGTTCAGACCTCAAAAGAAAAATGAGCATGAAAGGAACAAAAATGGAGGTGCATCCATCTTCATTAAAGCTAAGTACACCTTGAGACTGGTTAAACAGTATGACTTTCTTGAGTTACTCTAGGTCTAACTAACTTTAGGCAAAGTACCCCGCCACATTATTCTTAGCTATAGGTCCCCCACCATTAGCCAGGAGAAACATTCCCACCTACCAGGACCTATTGTAGTCACTCATCATACAGCCAACCACCTTGTTCACGGACGATTTTAACTATCCTTCTATTGACTGGACGACATGCATAAGCACAATCATGATCATCCAGAGGTTGGAGCAGATAGTCCACACTCCCACAAGGGGTCCAAATGTCCTAGACTTAGTACTCGCTGACATGGGCATGGGGCGGTCACTGCCCACCCCCACCCCCCCGTGTGGTACCCTCCCTGGTAAGGTCAGACCATAAATCAGTCTCAATTAAAGTAACTATCATACCTGACATTCTCACAGGAGCAATAAAGCTAACAAAATTTTCCAAAGCTAACTGCAGCCTACAAAGTGATAGTATTGCAAAAACAGCCAACAATGACTCCTATGCAGAGGTGTACACAAATGCCTTGTATAAACACCTAAAAAATTGTATAGACCTGCAGTGCCTGATTGGATCAAAACCAGATCCTCCCAAAAAAAACAAAAAACAAGCCACCCCAGTAGACCTCAAGTACTTATAGGTTATATAACAAGAGGAAAACACTGATGTCTAAGAGCAAGAGGGAACTGACCCAGCAGAGAAAAAAATCCCTCCATGGCTTGAACAAGTCAATCAAATATCTTGTAAAGTAGTCTAAATCTGATTATTTAGCTACAATAACATCCCTAGCTAAGGATAACCATAAGGCATTCTTTAGCTATGTCAGAAATCTAAAAGTGAATGCCCAGCTATGTGACAAACTAGTTGTGGATGTTACCACCACTCATATGGTACCTGAGGAAATTGCTAACCTGCTAGCTCACAGATTTGGCACAAACTTCACCCGACACTTTCCAGCAGCCATAACCCAAACTATTCTTAAAACTAGTACCCTCCCTAGTATCTCTAGAGAGCAGGTCATTTCTGCACTCTGCAAGGCCAAAAACACATCCTCGGTGGGAACAGACAACATCCAGGCTGCTTACTTAGGAATCTAAAATGAGACCTAGTGGAACCACTTGACACTCTTTTTATCCATAGCCTGATAATTGGCTATGTTCCAGCAGAGTGGAGAACAGCTACAGTAATCCCCTTGCACAAAGGTAGCCCATCACTTGACCATGGGAACTACAGACCCATAAGCCTAACCAGCTTCACCTGCACGGCCGTGGAAAGAATCATCATGGACCTTATCAACAATGATATAGGGGACCTTCATACTCTTGACCCAACACAGTCTGGTTTCATTAATGGTAGATCATGCTTGTTAAACCTGGTAGTCTTCTTCAAGAATGTCACCAAAACCCTGGATGAAGGTAAGACCCAGCATACCACCTGTCCTGACCTAACCAAGGGTTTTGATTCAATTCCCCATGCAGGCATCATTGAGAAACTCATCCAGCTGGGGATTAACCCTTACACCATTAGATTGGTAGCCAACTGGCTCACAAAGAGAACTCACATTGTTAAAGTTTGGGACTCCATCTCTACCAGTAGACCAGTCACCAGTGTCAAACCACAAGGATCTCTACAGGGCCTGTTACTGTTTGAAATCTATTTTTCAGAAGTCCAGGCCAAAGTAGATGGCCTATGGCTTACCATGTTTGCTGATGATTGCAAAACTGGGTGCAATCATTGAGTCCCCAGTGATGTTAACATAATACAGAAGGGTCTAACACAAACAAACTAAAATAAAAAAGTGCATTATTATCCCCTTTGGAAAGGAAGAATACACTGCCAATTACAGTATTGACAACACCCCACCTAAGCTCAAACCCAGTGGTGCGACACTTGGGAACCCAGTTTAATAGACATCTAAACTTCGATCACCATGTCTCCACATTGGTAAGGAAAGACTTCTATATTGCACATCTCATAAGTAAGAGCATTGCATCCAGGTCTAAGGATATTATAACTCCACTGTACTTGACCTTTATTAGACCACTAATTGAGTACAATACCCCCTTTTCTCACAAGGGAAATTCAGGGCCTCCAAACCATGTCTTATGTGGATAAACTGAAAGCCTTGTCACTGTACTCTGTATCTTATAAGCTGCTGAAAAGCAACTTGTACCTTGCCTACAGGGCAGTCTTCGACCCTACCCTAATGGAAATGCTGCACATCTGCAAATCAAATGGGACAAGGGTCACCCACTCCAGTGATCTTAACCTAGACAGCGACATCAATATAACATTCTGGAGAGACAGATATGTCTTCCAGTGATTGCTGTCCCTTTGCAATAGACTCCCAATTTACATTAAGCAGAGCTCCTCACTGACCATATTCAAGTGTAACATGGACAATTGGATGGCAGCCACAAATTCACCCCAGGGGTGGTACCCATGTCCCTTATGTACAGAGATAGTCAGTTCTGGTCTTAGACTCATTCTGCAAATAACTCTCATCTATTCAAGGTCAGTTGGGGTAAGTCGGGTATAGTAGGGTTAAGACTGTAAGATTAACTTGGGTATAACATGGCTAGGCTTATAAGGGTTCTAGGGCTGTTAGCCTAGTAACTTCCTATGAACCTATAGTATGAAACGCTCTAAACAGACAACAGACAATTCAGGCAGGCAAGGACTGAACATTCTTCTTCTCTCCAAAACCAGCAGCAAGAACCATTAGATCTAAAATCAGCAATATTCAACTACAAGTGATTCATCTGCTATATGGTCCAAGCATAGATGAAGCAAGGGCAGACAAAAACAAAATCCAGTTCATTCAGCAGGTACAGACCCAGGTGAAATATGAAAATATACAAAGTCCATTAACCAATAGAACAGCTTCAACAAGCTTGGCGCAATACAGTTTAGTACTCTAAAATGTTGTTCCATGGAACAACATGCCCTATATAGGAGACAAACAATCATGTAAAAGGGAAAGCACTGGTCAGTAATAATGGAACAACCTTCAGCCAGTCAGTAAGAAAAACAAAGGACAAACGGTAGCCAGTTCAGGAAGACAGAGGTGGAACTCTTTTTCCTTTCATCAGGAATAGCAACCACAACTTCCATGCCCAGTATCAACAAAGTCAGCTATAATGTACACTCCTGTGATCTGGTCCAATCTAAGGGTGGGATTCCTCATGCTATGCACCTGGACTTTGACCAGGTCCTTGCCTCCTAAAGCTTCTAAATGTTATAGCAGTTTATTTGAGTTCTTCCTCAGGGAGCATGTTAACACATTCTGCATGTTGGCCTTTTTGTCTGAGTATTTGATTTATTGAATTAGAGAGAGAAAGAAAGTGGTTATTTTATATATTTCTGTATGTGAGAACGGATTTTTGATGAAAATCTGTTTGGACACCAGACCTCTTATCTTGTAAAATGCATACTTATAAATATGGTTAATGTAAATAAAATATGCAAGTATGTTTTCTCTGTCCTAACTGGTTTGCAAATGTGACTATATAACATATAATATGTAATATATAATATAAATGTAAATATATGTATAAATGTAAATATAAATATAGATAGATTTATGGTTGCAGTTAACTCCATCAAATAAGCATATAATCAATGGAGTTTGCTACTGCAACTTTTACTCAGAAGTGGTATTTAGTGAGTTCCTAAAGTGCCAGAGTCAGAAATAGTGACTACTGTTGTTGACTCAGAGGTTTGTATATGTAAAAGTTTGAATGACAAAGCTTTGGGAAATATGGAAAGCTTTGGCATTAGTTGTAGGAGTATGTCTAAGTATTTGAGGGCTAAGATTATAGTTAGGGTTAGGCAAGGCATAGATTTACTGCTTTGCGTGTTTTTGTTTGCTACAGTATTTCAATGTGTGCATTACTGTTTGTGGGTTAAGGTTGGAATAAGGACTTGGTTAGGTTATAGCTTCAGTGCTCTGTGTGTGTGTGTGTGTGTGTGTGTGTGTGTGTGTGTGTGTGTGTGTGTGTGTGTGACTATTTTGTGTACTGGCACTTAATGACAGAGATTTTGATAAGGTAATATGTAAAGTTGGAGTAAGGGGCAGTGGTAGTGAGATTGTTACTATTATCACATGAAAAAGGTGACACAGTAAACAAAGTTTCTCTTTCTAGTTGAGCAAGCATAATAAGTGGCCTTCACTAATTCTGTAATCATTGTAACTTTGATGACTTTTATTCAGCAGAAATGAGTTTCAATATATCGAAATCAATGTAATGTACGTTGATGTTTCTTTACATCAGTTTTAGATAAGATAATCGTGCATACACATATTATCGCATGTGCACAGACACACACACACACAACACACACACACACACACACACACACACACACACACACACACACACACACACACACACACACACATTTGTGTACAGTTAAGTCATTTCCCATGGTTAACAGTAGTACTTTAAAAGTGCCAAATGTATTGCATTTTTTGCTATCATTGTGAAATGCATTAGTTAACCCAATTATTCAGACTTCAAGTCTACTGAGAAGTCAAACTGAATATTCTTCATTTATTATGTAAAGTGCTTGAGCTATCATAAAATAATCTGCATAAAACTGGTATCCATTCACTGTTACTGGTTACAAATGTCTGCATTTTTGAATTTTATAGTTATAAAATGCATTAATTGATTGGCAGATATTTTGCATTTTCATTTGGAATAGGATAACATTCTGGAGTTAATTATTTCTTTATTTGCATTTATTTATTTATTGTTTTATTAATTTCATTATTTGATTCTTCATTTATTTATTTTGTCAGCCCTGGCACACAAAATACCTAGTTAACTACAAAATGCTTTGTCAAGTAACCATGTCATCTCAGAATTCCTTAACAGTCTCTGTAATTGTACTGTACTAATATCATTCTTCCTAGAATGGAAATGCATTATCTTCCTTTCCATCTTTAATTTTTGCAAAACTCAGCTGTAGAGTTTATTAATAGAAGTAAAAAGTTTATGACTGTAATATTTACATTATTTGCAAATATATAATTAAAAAAATCTATATTAAAACAAACCTAATAACAAATCAATAGCCCCTTTGTAGATCACTAGCGACATGACTCTGATTTACAGCCTAAGTGATAGATGGCTACATTAAGTAGGAGTGAGCTTCCAGATGTCACCAGTTGTACTGCCTCAAAAATAAAGCTAGATAAGGTGGAGGCACTAACAAACATTTGAAAAGCAGTGGTACACTTCCAGGATGCATCTGCGAGGGTACTGTGTCAAGGCATAAAGAAAACTACCCTTACACTAATAGGCTATTGAGACAGATATCACACCACTATGAGTAAAAGGAAAGATCATATTTGTCTCATGGTAGCAAAGAAAAAAGGTTTTATATTTTGTACATATACAGAAACAGAAGGAAAGTACAGTTGTGTAAATTAAACTTACCATAACAGTAGATGTTTGAATAATCACTGCTACTGCAGCCTCAGATATATGGGGGTTATATCTCCTTGGCAGGATATAATCTCCATATAGCTAAAGTTGCTTCAGCAGTGATCAATATGATGAACATTCAGTAACCAGTAGCCATTGCAAGTAAAAGGAGCAGAGATGTGAATAATGTCATTAGGAGAATAGTTAAGAACAAAGATTATGGGAAATTGCTCAGCGCATTAAATGAAATGTCACAACATTTACAATGAGGTACTGGAAATGCAATTTTCAGGTATAAGAATTTTCAGGGAAAACATTAAGATAAAAAGAAAAAGAAAATCATATTTATATATGCAATTCTGTCATAATTTCAGCTGAGGAAGACATATAAAGTTGATTGACTTTCATTAAGAAATGGGTTATAGAAACACTCATAAATGCTAATCAGTAGATGAGAAAGGATTTCAAAAGGCTTGTATATGATATAAAGTCTTTGGAAGACTTATGCACAGAATGCATTTATGCTAAAATTATCTGTGTGTTTACTGTGAAGTGTTGGATCAAGGAAATCTGGAAAAAGCTTTTTCAGTAAATGAGGGATGTAATTAATGAAACTATACAGCCAGCAGAGAAAGTATTGCACTTATTGTTATCAACTAATATAGCACTTTTATTGTGGCAAAATGTCAATGCATTAACATTTCTATGAAGAACTTAAGCAATTACGCAATTAGAAATGTGGATAAGGTATTTGTATATGTTAAAACAAATGAATGGATTGTTATGGTGCAGAAGAATGTACAAGGAATAATGTTAGAAAATTCTGAGCAATATTGCTTGATCTAGTTATTATATTTTATTTATATTTTAGTGAATGTGTTTAGTAAAATATATAAATGTTTCATGTTCATTAGCATTTTATATTTCATTTAATGAAACAATTCTGATTTTCTGTTTTTTGTCATAAGAACTGTAAGACCATTAATTTAAACTACTAGAATAGGTAGTTGGGAGTTATTTTATTGTTACATCCAATGACTCACACTTTAGAAATATACCCTTCTATTCTGTAAGCTGAGACACTACTTGAGTGTTATTATAAGTGCAAGATATGGCATGAGCACTCCTGACCTTCAGAGTTTCTTGCATCAATGGTATGCATGCAGTATTCGGAGCCACTAAACTACTTCCATCTGCTCAGCCATTCTTTTGCATTCCAGTATGCCTCCTTTTTATGACCCTACTCCTACAATTAAAATGTGTTTGCCAGTTTAGGTACTATTGATGAAAAGTCATTCCTCACCATTCTTCTTCCCTTCATCATCATCATCATCACCAGCCTTTTTTTGTTCTGACAATCAACCTCTTTTTCCCCACTTTACTCATTTGCTCCACAATCTGAATCCTATTTATCTCAGGCATTTTAACTGCATCACCTCAAGCTTCTTCAGTTGCTGCACCGTCAAGGTTCAGTTTGCTGTGCCATATAGAAGCATGTATTATCAGAACAGTAGCAGATTAAATGGACAGTCCCTCAGACACTCCTTTAACTTAAAGTTAAAGAGAAAAAAGTATGTGCACAGTTAAGCAGGCGAGACAAATTGAAATGAATGAATACTGGCATTGGCGAATTGTCAGTAATGAAATAATACCAGTAATGCATTGGCAGGATTCCATTTCTGCCCTATAGGAATTACAAATCACATATCCTAACAGTTTGTGCCAGGCCAGGCACCCCCCTTCACCTCACCTAGCTATGGGAGTGCTTATCACGCCATACTTTGTATGTCTTACTTTTCAGCTTCTTTGGCCTTCTGCCAGACACTACCCCCAGCACTTTGTCCTAGTTTGCTACATTTGACCTCCTCATTCAGACTTACCTAATCCTTAATCATACATACCAGGCACTTGAAGCTGCTAACCTGTTCCACTATTTTACATTTTTCATTTAAATCTTTTAATCAATGTCCAGCACTATCTGTTAACTTACACTATAGTTTAATTAGTTAAAACTATGAGTGTTTAATAATTTTTATCCTGTAGTTCTGGACTGGATTCTTCATTCTTCACTTGTGTACTATATAACTAAGGAATTCCACTTGCCCAGGCTGTGGCCTTGGGCTACTTTTCTGAAAAAGAAGCAGTTGTAGTTAGTGGGCTTATTGTTTTTGAAATAAATGAAATAAAAAAAACTTGGTCTTTTTTATCAGTGTTTTGGGAGACAGTATGCAAGGTGATTTAAGAGCTATATATATCATTTTTGTTGCCAAGCCAGGTCCTTATGAATACAGTGCAAAATGGTGGATGACGACTTATCAGGAAATGTAGTGGCACATTGAGCTTAGTGTGTTTCCAAAGTGAATAAAGGCATTCTAAGGAACAACACTAAGTACTCGGAGTAAGGCAGAAACTATTACTGTCAAACACAGAATGCAGCTGTGCTCCTGTGTAACTGTTACGCTGCAGCATTAATATCATGAGCAAAGAGAGATGCAAAGACAGAGACAGGCAGACAGACAAAGTGCTGAAGACAAAAAGATGGAATTATTTATGTTCTCCTTGAAAATACCACTGTCCAAGTCATTTGAAATTCTTATAAATTAATCTGAGCAGAAAACACTGCTAGGAAAAAAAATCTAGTGGTTCAGGACTCGCTGCTTTTTATTCCATTGCTCTCAAACAAATATGAACAAACTCACTGTCGTTAACAGAAACCAAGACAATCAACCTTTGAAGAAAATAATTTGGTACTTACGTATTATCGCGACCACATATTCTCAACATTCTTGGCAGCACGTGATTTCAGTGACAACGGAATACCATGCTGCCAAGGTTACTGTGAATGTGTGGTTATAAAAGGTAGTACTGATCACTTTAAGCTTGTCTACATTATTTTTGTGCACCGTATTTAAGATAATACTGTTTTTTTTAATATAACAAAGCAAAGATAAGATATTTCAGAAATAAATGGTAGAAAAATGAAAACCTTTTTATGCCCGAAGAATAATTTCTGTTTGGTATTACAAACCATTATAAACTGTCTTCTTAATATGTCTTAATCAATGAAATATTTACAGAATGTTAAACTTCTGTGCCATTTCTTAAAAGCCCTTATCCTTTTCTGAAAATCCAAAATCCTTTCCTTAGCAGACACAAACTTGCTTAATAAAGGTCAAACCAATTTCTACTTTAAAAATTAACCATTCAAAATCAACTGAGTAACCGTAATTAAGTGTGGTTGCATAACAGCCAACCAATACAGTGTGGTTGCGGTAATACTTTCTCGAAAAAGTAAGCAAGTCTTCTGCTTAAGTTTTTAACGTGGCTGCGATAATATCTTATTTTAAAATATAAACAGAAGACTTGATTAACAGCACGCTTTCTTTAATTGCTTAAAAAAACTTTAACAAAGTAGATTTACATTTTAAAACAACCACTCATTCTCATAATTCACAACATTCTCGACAGCATGAAATTACAGTGAGAATGGAATGTTGATGAGAATGCAGTGAATGCTGACAATGTGTGGTTGTGATAATACGTAAGTACCAATACTTCTAGTAAACAAGTGCATACAGTCTATCACAAAAGGTACTGGTTCATAATCAGTCCGTGTATGGCCAACCTGTAAAATGTAATGTACTAATTTCTCATAGAAATAAAGTAGTATTGCAATGATATTGCAAGTGGGATTCTAGAAATTATGTCATCATCTGAATGCATGAAAAAAATAAATTTTAATGTATTAAGATAGCTAGGAATAACAGTTCATCAAAACTGTGCCAGCCTTTTACTCAGTAAGGTACCAGTCAGAGTCAATCATAGATAATGGAGGCTGGAAGAGCAAATGTTCCTTTTAGAAGAGGTTAAGTGGTGTGTCATGTCTGATATTGCACCAATGCTGCATGGAAATGACAGTGTAGATGGGCGCTGGATTAAGCAAACAGCCTACCACTGCCATACGTATCATAAACTAGCATATCAATATGGGACAGCATTCTAAACAAGCATACTTTTATGGTATCTGATGAAAAGTAATGTATTCCCTCGATGACATTACTCCCATTGTCTGGATTACACTAAATAACGTTATAAGGTGTACAACAGAAGAATATAGATTATAATTCCTAATTTCCTGCTCTTTCGGATTAAGGCTCTTATACATCTTTTAGTAATGGAGTTACTGCCATTGTCATTGACAAATCACTTCTCCACAAAGCAGGTTATAATGCAATACAGTGTTAATACTACTACTGCTGCTGCCACTACTGCTACTTATACTACTACTGCTACTGCTACTACTGTTACTACTACTACCACCACTACTACAGCTACTACAATAATTTCTACTGGTGCTAATGCTACAGCTACTACTACTACAACTGCTACTACAACCACATCTACTACTACCACTACTACTGCTACTACAACTGTTACTACTACTGCTACTACTACTAGTACTATTATTACTACTACTGCTGCTACTACTGCCACTACTACTACAAACTGTACTACTACTGCTACTACTACTATTACTTCTACTGCTACCACTATTATTAGTGCTGCTACTACTGCTGCAACTACTGCTGCTACTGCTACCACTGCTGCTACTACCATTACTACTGTTACGGCTATTACTACTATTAACCCATCTACTAATGCTACTAATACTAGCACTACTACTAGTATTATGACTACTACTAATAATGATTAAATTTTCTTACTGCTGCTTGTACATCTATATCAATCCCATACCATAGATGTTTAACTGAGCCTTGCGTTCCTTAACAGATAAGAATAACTCAAAGTATAACTATTATCATTAATACTCTCAGCAATGATTATTGTGTGTTAGTCCATGGCTTCTGCATGTCATTTTTAATTAAAGCAAACTACCTTGCATAACACAATATGAATGAAACAGGAAAAAGCATAAATAAAAAAAAGTACAGGAAAGATAATGTTTAACAACAGAGGAGAAAAAAGACGTTATATATTTATAAAGGAAATACATAAAATAAATCTTACTAACATCTTGACCAAACCACAATCAACTACTGCATTCTTTTTTTCCCAAAAACAGTCAAAAATTAATTGAGTTCTCTAAGAATTCTTGCATGGGAAATGGTGGAATGAACCAATTTTTCCAATTCACAAAAATTATGTGCATAGTTGCCATAGCAAAGCTTACATGTTTTGTAACTATCAAAATCATTTATGTCTAAGAATAATCTTAACAGAGAACACTGAGGCATGATATTCTAATATAAATGAATGAGTCACACAGCATATTCTCACAGTTTCCTGCATTGATAAAATATCTATCTGGAGTGGAAGAAATTTGCTTGCGTTTTTGAAAAATGCTAACATGAATCATTAATTTATAAATCATAAGCCATAACCTTAACAGAGAATAATGTATGAAAAAAAGACCTTATAATTACATTATTGGATTAACATTGTTGTATTGTTCAAAACCAAGAAGAAATATTTCAAAATCAGTTATTAGGAATTTTAATCACATAACATTTTAAAGGATTTTTTTAACTCATGTTTAGTTGATATATATGGTTCTGATGAAGTCCTGATGTTCAGAGACAAAAGTGTTTAATTGTACTGTGTTTTTTGGATATGTTTATGGTGAATAAACAGTTTTAATTATATGGGTTTTGTTTTGATTTATTTTATATTTTGGGAATGAGTGATCTTCATACCCTTTTGGTTCTTAGATTGTAGTATAGCTGTCAATCAATAGGAGATGTACATAATCCAAACATGTTCCTTAGTATATTATATATACAGGGAAAGAGATAGAGAGCTAGAGGCATAAAGTAGAGAGTCGACTGGCCAGACTAATTGGGACTTAGGGTAGTTCAGATAATCAAACTGTTTTTAATCAAACATACATTAAACCAGGTAAAAAACTTATAAAATCTTGGGGTTTTTTGCACACAGGGAATACACTTTTCAACCATTTGGCAATTCCAGTAGACAATAAAGAATATTTTTCACACACTAGCAGGCTACAAGCTCAAAAAACATGCACAAGTGAATATGTATAATCTTTACATATTCAGACTTTATATTTTTCCTACCCTAAAACCTTTTGAACAATTGATGTTCTGATAATCGACTCTCTACAGTAGAGGGAGAAGGCTATAATGCTGTATCATTATGGTACTGAAAAATAACTGTGCAGATGTATATTTGATTTATGTCAGGGTGGTGGTGCTGCAGTAGCGTTGTTGCCTCACAGTCAGATGTTGCCCGTTCGATTTTCAGTTAGAGCATCTTCTGTGTGTCGACATGCATGAATGGTCGTTCCTTCATTGAAGGTTGTGCATTAGGCCCAGCAAGCCAGTACGTAAAAATCTACTGCCAATCATTAGCAGACCGGAGTTCCGCTGTGGCGACCCCTAACCAGGAAAAGCCGAAAGACTAAGACTTTTAGGTCAAAATGCGTTCTGTCATTTATTAATGTCATACCTCTCACCTCACAGACTAGCAACCATTTATTAATGTCCTCCATGTAATGTGAAAATATTGCCCCTCCATAAAAATTAAAATAGAAATCTTTTGCAATGATTGATCCAAATTTCAAAAGGGGGTGCTATGATTTGCTGAAATGGGAAACATTTAATTGTAGTAGAAAGATTTTAATGGCATTGTTTCTTCCGTTCAGAGGAAAACTTTGTATTTTAAACAGTTATCTTTCCTAATGTCTCCTATGTATGCATCATCTGTAACATCTACTGAAATTAAACAGAAGTGAAATAAATGCCTAAAAATATAAAATGCTGCACCACATGGATAACACCACCATATGTATGTCCCAATGACACAGTACCATGAAACGGTAATTTCTCAGACTTACCACAGTTAACTTTAAATCCTATTATATCTCGTATTTTGTAAATGTTTGTGTATTTCTAAAAGTATCCTCAGAATAATTAGACAAGATTGCTACCAAATCATCTGCAAAAACAATGATGTATACTCTGTTAACGTATATTTTTAATCCCAGTAACTCATTGTCTAAGGAAAAACAACAAAAGATTAATGACAATGACAAAAGTGATTATGGTAATTAACATTCTTCTTGTACATGTAGCACCATGATTGCATTCCAGAAATCAGAAAAAAAGATAAACCTGTTAAGCACTATGTAGCACAAGACCTGAACATAAGAGCACTGTCAGAGTTGTGTAACAAATATTATACACACCCCAAATGCTGCTGCAGTCAGTTTTAAGGAAAGGGATATTCCTTCACTCTCAATTGTCCATATCAGTCTGTAAGTAACTTAATTAAATTAGAACTGTATTTAATAAACATCTCTGACTTTTTTTCTTTACTTGCTGTCTCTGGGACAACACTCACTAAGTGCTTTACTTTCATTCAAAGCCAGTAAAATACTTCAGCTTTATTTTTTTTTTTTTTGCAACATGTAGTAAATGGAGTAGAGAAACTTCCATGTACTTGAAAAAGTTACGATCAGGTCTCACTAATCACAACCCAGTACTATGTCTTCATAGTATGGATGCCAAGATTCACCTCTTGAACTTCATTCATGAGGTGAATTTCATGGCATCCATACCTCAAACACATAGTAATGCGGTTACAATCAGTGACCTGATCATCACCAGAGATATTAAGGTGAGACTTGCTGTTGTCATTGGCATATTGTATCATTAACATTTTTATCAAATTATCCATGGTTATTTCCCCAACAAAACCAATCTGATTGTCCTGAATTAGTTTTGAATGTAATTTCCCTAACCCTCCGCCCCTCTCCTACTTTTGATTTTGCATATATCCCTATACAACTCCAGCTGTTTCAGCCTCACTGCTAGTGCTTTAGTAGCTATGAAGCTTAATGCAAAATATAAGTTTTCTACAGCTACATTCTTAACCCATATATACTCATCCTCCCATCTCTGCATTATCTTTTTAATTTCACTTTCTCTGTTACCAATCCAATGGGATTTCCCTTTTATTTACTTTTGAAAAATCATTATTTTTCCTTACAATATCTTCTCTGCATGTTATTTTTTCTTCCTTCTATCTCTTTCTCTCTCTTTTTAATTCTATCCCACAAATTGTGTTTTATATGATCCCAATCTCCCACATTCCCTCCCCTTGGATTCCCCAGGTCATCTCTAATAGTCTGCTCTAGCCACTGTTGGCATTCTTACCTTTCTAGCAAGAAAGATTCTCTTCTATAATTTTTTTCTAAAGTTTTGTCCTTCCTTAGTATGTGCTGGACACAAGTTATAGCATGATCAGTTAACATGAGCAGCTCTACTGTCTGAACATTTAGAAGATAGCAATATTCTACAGACAAGTAGCATCTCTCTGATATTGGCCAATGTTGATGACAGTGAGAATAAAAGATAAATCTTGGTATGCTGTCCCTTACTTTACTCATTTTCCATGTATCTTTCATCCCCATCATCTGAATATTATCTCTTCAGGAATCTGCCTTCCCTCATAATTATCCTGCTTCTGAGACAACAGTCTACTTTATCCCTAGCCCTACATTCCAGTCTCCTAAATATACTGTTATAACTTTACAAAATGTCTAACATCTGCTAAAATAGTCTTTAACATGTGTATTTTGGTATTCAGTGTGAAGTATATTACAAATATCAACTATATCCCATCAATCCTATCCTCGATACCCAAAAATCTACCTTTCCTATGTTTATCTTTCCTGTCAATGAGGAATGACCAAGAAGTTGTTTTTTTTTTTTTTTCATTAACACTGCCTCTTTCTGTTTACTTCTCCCCCAGGCTAAGCTGGAACCCTCTTCTCAGTTTCAGTAATCTTCTTTTGAGAGGAGAGTCTCTTGCATTGCTTAAATATGCATTTTTCTGTTTTCTTCAAATATCTTAAAATTCTTTCCTTTGGTCTTACCACCTAAACCATTAACATTCCAAAGTCTAATGTCACTAACTTCCAAACCAGCTTTAGAATATTTAAATTCCAAGTCTTTCCCTTTATCCAAGCTTTGAAAAACTTTGCAGGGAATGCAGATTGGTTGCCTCACACCTCTTCTTCCATCCACAGTTCACCTTTCCACTTCTATCATTCTTAGCAAAAGACCACTATTATCTATCTATCTATCTATCTATCTATCTATCTATCTATCTATCTATCTATCTATCTGTCAATCGATCTGTCTATTTTTAATATACATTCCGGCTCATTATCCCAGGTTGTCTGCCATACCTTAACTTAAAATACTCCAATTGCCCTTAGATAACAGCAATACCAGCTCCCCATTATCTTCTCTTACTCATGGGACCTATTTGCTTTTCTACATTAATCACTACTAGCCTTATATCTATGTCATTCAAAAATAGCATTAGGTCCCTAATTCATTACGCCATTACCTTTTATATCCATTTAACCGGTATTATAGGGAAGGAGGATGGCCCCCTATTGTAGAGGATGGCTCCCTGTTGTAGAAGGAAGTGTCCACAAAAATCACAAAAACTGATAGGCTAAAGAAGAAGAACCATAAAGACAATAAAGTGCACTATTGAGGATAATAAAGAAATTATATATTGCTACTATTATGCAAAAAGCTCAGAATTTCCAGACACAAGATATACAAAACAATTAAGAATGAAATTAGAGGAAAGAAAAAAACTTTCACAAGAAAAATTGTCAGAAGCTTCAAATAAAAAATTGTATTCATTAATACAACAGATTTGTGAAAAAAACAGTATATAGCTCAAGAAATGTTGATCTGTTTGCAAAAAGAACCATCTGAGGAAGTGCAAAAATATAAACAACAAAACCTAGAGATTTCTGAAAAGTATAAAAAAATATGTACATGGGAAAGAAAGAGAAATTTGATATGGTGCAATATTTATGCAAAGGACAAAGCCAAATTAATCAATATAAAGGAAGCAGTCCCAAGGACATTTGAAGAGAAATATAGGCAAAGACATCCAGATATGGAAAATTTCACAATAAAAAAATAATATCACAAACAGGGAATGAATCAAAGAAGGTTAGTAAAGTAGAAGATAAAAAAATAAAAGGTTAAGTTATGGAGTGCCTGCAAAGTGAAGGATTTGGTGTAGAAGGTCTAACACAGGTTACATCACAGCAAGATGGAGCGAGTCCACGAAGTATGGAGAAGCAGGAAAATCAGGAGACATCTGAAGAAGAAATATGGACATGGGAAAGGAAAAGAGATTTAATATGGTGCAATATTTATGCAAAGGCAAAAGTAAAACTAACCAATACAAAAAAGCACAAAAATATTCAAAGAGAAATACAGGCAAAGGAATCCAGATATGGAAAACTTTACAATACAAAAAATAAGAAGACAAAGAGGAAAAGTAGAAGAGAAGATTAGTAATGGAGAAGTTAAAGAAATAAAAACTGAGTTTATGGAGTACCTGCAAAGTGAATGATTCAGGGTAGAAAATCTAATTCAGAAAGGACCACACAACAGGATAGAGCAATGGATATCTAAATTAAGGGGAAACCAGTGGAACGGGAAGCAATTGGTCAGGTGCCATATTTTGAGGCCTTCCTCATGAAACTAGTATAAATGTTCACTTGAAGCTGGACAGCAAGGGAAGGAAAAGGAAACTGTGGACACTCTGATGCAGTCATTGTAGAGGAGTGATAGGCCAGTAATTTCCCATATGACAGAGCAATGGATGACACTGGATGAAATTGAAGAGAATGTGCCACAGGAAGATGATACAGAACGTTCTATAGAATGCAAGCAGGAAATTGAAAATAAAAAAATGTGCCCTTAGTTTAGAAGAAAATGAGCTAAGAGAAGAGTTCCTTGATTTAATAGAGATAGATGGAGATATTAAGATCAATGAAAGAAATAGACTGCAGAAGGTCAATAAAACACAAAAAGTCAAATGTTTGATAAAACAAATGAACACAGTAATTAGGATTGGCCACATAGATCCATGAGATATAACAGAAGTAAACAGGATATATTACTGTGCAGCCAAATTAATAACTGATAAAGTCCTACTGCAAAAACACAGGGTAGTAAGGGAAAGGAAGGAGAAAAATCGAATACCATCATGGAAATATCAAACAGAGGAAAACTATAAAGCAGTTAAGACAAGAAGCATCACTGTTAGAAGAATATAGAAGAGGGGACAGATCAACAAAAATACTGAGAAAGATAGACGTAATAAAAGCAAAGCACAGTATTAGAACATACCAAGATCTATCATGCACTATCACAAATAACCTAAAAACTCAGCACAGGTGGAAAAACTTAGAAGATGCACAGATAAATATAAAAGAAAAGTACAAAATAAGCAATTTATTGATGACCCAAAAAAGTTCTATAGAGAGTTGATAAATAAGATAAAAGGAAGTGAAAGACCACCAAAAAAGAAGAAATAGATACATTTTGGGGAAGTATTTATGAAGAGCCTGTGGAACATAACAAAGACGCTAAATGGATAGAAGATGTAAAAGAAAGAATAATAAACTTAAAGGTACAGGATATGAAATGGGATGAAGGAACAGAAGAGAGATTGAAACAAAGTTAAGTAAAGCTTCCAACTGGAAAACCCCAGGCCCTGATGCACTACCTAACTTCTGATTAAAAGTATTAACATCTTTGCATGAAGATTTAGCATTGAGTAAGAACTATTTATATGAGCACCCCAGACAGCACCCTGGCTAATAACAAGAAAAACAATGCTACTACTTAAAACTGAACCTGCAGGCTACCCTAAAAACTATAGACCAATAATGTGCCTTCTGATGAAGTATAAACTATACACTGGAATTGATGCTGACAGAGTTTATAGTCACTTAGAAGAAACCTCAATTATGGCAGTAGAACAAAAGGGCAATAAAAGAAAGTCATATGGAACAGAGGATCATTTGTTGTTAAAAAAGTCATAGTGGAGAACTGCAAAAAGGGGATACAAAAGCATTTGATAGTACCCCACGTTTATGGATAAAAGAGTGCTTAAAAATGTATAAGATACACCATACACTGATCAGCTACATTACAGTGACCATGAAACAGTGGCAGACCACTTTGCAATTAAGCCTCAATAAAGGACAAATTATTATCCCAGGGATAAAATTTCAAAGGGGGATATTCCAGGGTGAGTCTTTGTCACCGCTGCTATTCTGCCTTGCCCTTAACCCACTAAGCTGTCTACTTAACAGCTTAGACCATGGCTATTATTTGGCTCTTAGAAAACAACAACGTGTAAAGACTTCTCATCTTCTCTTTGTCAATGATTTAGAACTGTATAGCTCATCAGATGAAGAACTGAAAGCACACTGTCATTTTGTCTTGATAAATGTGCAAAAGTAACTTTTAAAGCAGGAAAACTCCGGCACCAGGAAGATATCAGTTTGGGAAAAGAATGTGATATAAAAGAACTTCAGCAAGAAGGAGTGTATAAATATTTGGGAAATGATGAAGGATCAACAATAAAACATGAACAAATGCGAATAAAACTTAGCAAGGAATATGTTGCAAGGCTTAAATTAATCCTGAAAACAGTATTGCCATCTAGGAACAAAATCCAATCTATAAACCAGTTTGCTCTTCCTGTCCTAACTTACAGATTTGGAGTGATTGACTAGCCCCAAAATGCATTGGATAGATTAGATAGGAAAACAAGAAGGATGCTACATGCTCACCAAATGATTTATAAAAATCAGTGCATACCAAGATTATATATTCCCCATTCCAAAGAAGGGATGGGCCTCCTTGAAATTGATTACATGTATAGATCTGCAATCTTGGGACTCCACACATATCTGCTAACCTCACAAGACCCAAACATAGTTAAAGTTTTGAAACATAAGGAGAATAAATCTAAGATGACTTCTCTGCTTAATCTAGCAGAAGTATATTGGTGTCAAACAGGAATGCAAATCAAGTCAGAAGTAGATAAAAATCAGGCAGCAACTGAATGCGCAAAAAAACAAAAGAAAGAATATAATGTGAAGGACCAGATGAGAAGGCAAGAAATGTGGAAAATGCATAAATATAGTTGCATGTATAGAAAACTTCTGGAAGAACCTCATGTTGATCAGGAATGAATGCATGAATGGTTAAGGAGAGGCAAACTCAAACCAAGAGATGAAAGGTTAATATTGGCAGTCCAAGATAGTGGGCTGCCTACACATTGATTTTATAAAGTCCATTGAACATGTGTGAGAAACAGACAAATGTATGTTTTGTAAAACCGAACTGGAAACAGTTGCACACCTCTTTGCTGGTTGTGACATACTAATGGCGGAAGGACTGTATACTGAAAAGCATAATAATGAGGCAAGATTGTTGCACTGGGGATTGTACAAACACTATGGTACTGAAGTGGTTGAAAAACATTCAAAACATGAGCCACAAAGCATCATAGTAAATGATGAAGTTTACATCACATGGTATCATCTATTATCAACATTTTAAAAGATATATGCTGGAGAACTGGATATAGTGGTCCATGAAAAGAAGACAAAAGTAGCATTGATCATTGAAATCACCACACCCAGTGACTACAGTGTGTTGTGTACAGAGAGACACAAAGTCATAAAAATATCAGGATTTGCAGGCAGAAATGAGAGCAATGTCAAAGAAAGATACCTGGACAGTCCCAATAGTAGTAGGAGCAATGGGTCTTATAAAAAAGAATCTATAGTCGTATTTAGATATGTTACCAATACATGTAACTCCATATGATTTGTAGGAGAAGTCATTACTGGGCACATTGCAGGTGCTGCGAAGATCACTTCTGGCTGACATCAAAAATTGAAACAATACTAATTTCATGAACTTTAATCGTACTTTGACTTAGGAATGGGGTCCATCCCCACCATGGTATTAGAAACCCAAAACATTTGGAGAAATTAAAAAAAAGGGAGGAGAACAGGCCACCATCCAGGAAAATGAGTAAACACAATTATTTGCAAAAACTAAATACATCAGAAGGGGAGGAAACAACTTAATGTCTTTTTTTAATGTTTTCTTCGTATATTGACAGAACAACTGTCTACTATTACTTTCTGCCACCACTCCAACTTAATTAACATAAAATACTATATTTCTACATTGTTTAAGACACAAAACAGACTATGATTCATTTCCCATTTTATCAAAGTTGTCACCTTAGAGACAGTCTGTTACATTACCATGCATCCGTAACTGGATATTATAACTCACTTGACAATGGTTTGGAATTATTCCCTGCTAAATTCAACCAACTTCAGAAGAATTGCATTTGACTTTCACTAACATATTTCGAGCCACCATTACAAAGCACTTGCAAATAAACATTTTGTATTGACTACTGGGAATTTATATCTACACTCAATAACCCTCCCAATATTCATTAAGAATTGTTCCAGACAAGCAAACTAATAATAATCACAATATACATCACTGTCTAGTTCCGTATCTACAAGTTAAGCCCACTCTGCCTTCCTTCATCCATCTTTGGATATCTCGCAGCACACATCAAAGACGTATTAGTGACTCAGTCATCATATTTCATAACTGGGAAAGCAAAGTCTGCTGATTAGAAGCAAAGGTCTGTCTGGGTCAAGAGTCAGTTTTCTGTGTATCACTCTAATGTCTATTCTGTACAACTGATTGTTCCTAATTTACATGACACTAGTCATATAATGGATAGAGCTATTGCTTCCAAACAACTATTTCTTCCACTACATTTCCAACCACCTCAAAAGAAATCCATATGTTATAGGCAGTCAGCTCCAGAAAGTTAAAATTTGATGTTTGTAACCACAGGAAATGCTGTAAATAATACAAATGCCAAAACTCCACAGCAGTGCAGAAAAGAAAGTCAGTAAAGGTCCATACACCTGTAGACAAAGACAAGCCAAGCCCAACCAATATGGTATAAAGTTTTATACAAAATATTCACACCAAATAAGTGCTTTCGTTTCACTGACGGAAACTTCTCAGAATGGTGTAATGCCACAAAGTATTAAAATAATCAAAACCTAAATGTGAGTGGCTGTAGGTTAATTACACAATGTTTGGAAATTTAAGGAAACATCACAGAAACTTGTATACTCTTGTTTAACATATATACACACATGCACAACACAGTTTGGTAAAAATATTTACAAATATTTACAAAAATGTATGTATACAAACATTATTTACAAAAGTGTATAGAATCTCCTAAACATGACAAAAAAGATGTTATAAAATGTTTGCTTTCCGTTTCAAGGCAGGAACTATAGAAAGGTGATCATTTAAACCAGGATTTACACAGGCATCAATAAACATTTGCCATATCATCTCTTGATATTCCAAACTGGTTTCCCAATCACTACCCCTTTCTAGAATCTGAACTTGCTGTATCACCCAGAATTTAAATTTGGCTGAGGGACAAACTAAACAATGTCTGTACAAGGCATTGCTGTCTTTGCCCCTGTTTAGATCATATAAGTGCTCATATAGTCTCTATCTAAGACATCTCTCAGTGTTGCCTATATAGAATGCATAACACATAGTACAATATGCCATGTATACTATTCTTTTAGAGGCATAATTATGGTGTCTTATTGTCTGATTATTTTAATAGTTTGTTTGTGACAATACACCATTCTGATGAAGTTTCTGTGGGTGAAATGAAAGTGCTTATTTGGTGTGGATATTTTGTATTAAACTTTATACCATATTGGTTTGGCTTGGCTTGGTTTTGCCTACAGGTATATGGACCTTTGCTGACTTTCTTTTCTGCACTGTTGTGGAGTTTTAAAATTTGATATTTATCAACAAAGCAAAAACAACCAAAAAAGCTTTTAAATTGCAAAAGAGAAAGCCAGACATAATTATATGTAAGAAAAAAAATACACTAGTCAGATTTTTATACACAGAGTAGGAATATCAAAATTGCTTCTTTCCACACCTACTTAACATATTTTCTTTATTTTTGTCCATTTAACACAGTTTTTATATTATTCTCTTGTTGCCTTTTCTCCTTGTAACTAACGAATACTTTAACCTCTAGCTGAACTGACTTAGTTCTGTGTATATTTTAGAAGATAGATAAACAAAGTTAATTTAAAAAAAAAACAAAAGCAGTTCCCTTCATCTCATTACCCCTACAGTCCCAGTTCATTTAGTCCATGCTAAATTTCTGAATGAAGTATGCACACATACTAATAATTTCTGGCACTATCGATTGCCTTCATTTTTGCCTCCCGCATCATTTCCAGTCTCTCCTGAAGCTGTTGCTTATTTTTAAAGAGATGGAAATATCCTGTTTGTTTTCAAGCTGCACCAACAGCCCTTCTATTCTCCTGCACATGGACAGACCCATGATGATCTGCTTCATCATAAACATTGAGATGCAGCTTAGTTGATTTTATTATAAAGTCCATTGCATCCTTCCTCCATTTAAGTCCATTTTCATTATAAGCTTATATGACTGGAATCAACAAATTCCTTTTGGCCCTCATTTCTTAGTAGAAATCATGATCAGTGAAAATGAAGTGATATGCTATTATCATCTATTTTTTTCTAGGCTTCTACTGTTGTTTACGTAATATCGCCTTAAACTTAAATGAGAGAAATCACACGACCATTGGTTTGACTGACTCTTGGGTAGGTCATCATGTGGTGAGATGAGCTCATTCATAACGAATTTCTAAAGTAGGAATGCCAGTCAATTTGCAAGTATATTCTTAAAAGCCATTATTGGGTTAGTGCCCTCATATTTTCTGGGATACCAGATATTTATATTTTTTCTTCTGGATCTATCCTCCAAATCAACAATCCCAGTCTTGAAAAAGTCTAATTTAGCTTTCTCTGAGTTCAATCTTGCCTTTAGTACTTCATAATCTGCCAACATCTTTTAAATACTGTAGTTGGTTCATTCATGCCATAAACCACTTTATACATTTTTTTTCCTGAGCCAAAAGTTTTTCCATTAAATACCATTTCATATTTCAAAGTTCATGCCTTAGAGGCTCTATTTTACTACTTTCTTCTGTCTCCTTGTCTGGTATCTCAAATCTTGCCTGTTCCTAAATTCTTCTTGACTCAAATGCCCCTTACTTCTTTCCTTTTATCCTCATCCAGGAGTGAGAACATTTGTGCTGAAATCTTAGTGATAAACTGGGCAATATTTTGTCCTTTTTACTATTCTGACTCATTGGGTGATGAAGCAGTATAGGAATCATGCCATTTATCCTAACGCCATATCGGAAGTATATATCACATATTCTTATTATGCTATTCTGAAATTATTTGTATTTACATTGAGAGGCTAAAGATTCTTCCATTTTATGAAAATAAAAAAAAAATAGCTGGATTTTTAATACAATTTTTTTTTACTTAGGTGTCTCTGTACTTGTTCCATTTCTAGTCATATTTGTTGCCATAGTTTCACATAGCTTAACAGATAATACCTAAACATTTCAGAACTTGTGTTAATTATATTAATATCTATTAATTATTTGCTAGTGATTGATGTTCTGTATGGAAAAAAAGTCTAAGCATGTGAACAAACACTAGGCTTAGAAGAATCCTATATGGCACCAAGCAAAAAAAGGAAAAAAAATAGTTGCATCAAACATTGCAGAATAGGTTTTAAATAGCTTGTCACAGACACTTAATTTTCAAATAGGAATACTGGAAACCTTCCATGATATATACTATTGTGTTCAACAAGTTTTAATAGATTTAGTAAGAAATAATGGTGATCAGAGAAAAAGCAGAATATATCCAAGCTCCACTTAGCTAAACCAAGAATATTCAAAAATGAGTCAATTCTTGTAAATAATGTATGCTTTTAGAAATATAAGACTATACCTCATCTTTAGAGTTATCTAATTAACAATAATAAATGAAAGATGGTTTCGTAATAAATGTATAAAACAAGAAATCTTGCTTATATAATGAATGAGGTCACTATATAATTAAACAATTTATCTAAAGATAAGGACTAGATGGCATTCTGATTGCCACATAAGGTGATTGATTTATAGGTTCATAGGTTCATAGGTTCATACTAGGCTATCTGCCTGAGGGCATTTACAAGCCTAGCCCATAGTTTTGTGGCTTACGCCACCCCTTTAGTATGGGGAACTATACCCATTATTTTGCTGTGCCTCTGTCGAGCAGTGACACTGAGGTAATCCCTGGGGTATATCTGCGATCTCCCATCCATTGGTCAAGATTTCTCTTGAACAAGGCCAGCGAGGTGCTCTGCCTCACATATACCGGGATTTTATTCCACAGCATAGGGATTCTTTGGGTGATGAATCTATCCCTCCAGCACGTCCTATTAATAGCCGTGTCGAGGTTTAAGTCTCTCGCCCTTGTGGCTCTGATGGATCTAGATTTTTTGAGGTGAAGCATATTAATCAAATCTGGGTTTGACATGGCCTTGTATGTTAGGCAAAGGTCACCTCTGAGCAAGCGTGGCGACTGAATAGAGCTGGAGTTCTTTCAGTCGGGCAGCATAGGACAGATGTTTGAGACCCTTTATCCATTTGGTGAGGAACTTTTGTGGCCTCTCCAGCTGCTGCAAGTGTCGGGTCAGATACATTCCGAATGGGGCATTGTACTCAATCATTGGTCTGATGAGTGATGAGTATAGGGAGACTATGACCTCCTTGATCTAGATGAGAATCCCTTCATGATAAGGTGGGCAATGTAGAAGGTCTTCCTAACTACTTTAGCTACATGGGTGTCGAATGACAGACTACTATCAACCTGGGTCCCCAGGTCCCTGATAACTTCTTCTGTGCTCAGTGGATTGCCACCTATTTGGTAGCTAGGGGTAACCTTGTTTTCCGAAGGGTATGACTATGCATTTTTGGCATTTAACTTTAGGCCATGGCTCTGGCACCAGTTATCCGTTTCTGTGAGACCCTTCTGAAGGATATCTGTGTCAGATGTGTTTTCAACTATGGCGCCCAGTTTGCAGTCATCTGCAAACTTTGTCAGCCATAACCCTCCTGTGTTTGCTTGTACTGGAAAAGTAGATGCCAAACAAGAGTGGGCCCAGGACTGAGCCCTGTGGTACACCACTTGTGACAGGCTTTGAGTCTGACATGGCGCCAGCAACTCTGACCCTGTGGGTTCTGTCACTCAGCCAGTTTGCAACCCATCTTGTGATGTATGGGTTAACATTTAAGCTGATGAGTTTTTCAATGATACCCGAGTGGGGTATTGTATCGAAGGCCTTCGCCAGATCGAGGTAGGCTGTATGGACTGCCTTTCCCTCATCAATGGCTTTGGTGACTGTTTCGAAAAAGTCAACCAAGTTTAGAAGGCATGATCTGCCTTTGACAAAGCCAAACTGGGATGGATCCAAAGTCTGCAAATTTCCTATGTCTTTATTTATGAGGTCCATTATGATCCTCTCCATGGCTTTGCAGATAAGGCTTGTCAAGCTAATGGGCCGGTAATTTCCAGGGTCGGTTCTTCTTCACTGGCCAAATGGTAAATATAGAGATTCAGCCAATATCATGTGCACTATTTCCTAAATCAAATAGAAGAAAATGATCTGGAAAGAATCAGTAAATGCCTTAATTGGAGATTGACAACTAGGTTTTACAAATGCCATCAAACCTTCAGATTTCTTTGATGTATTTTTGGATTCTATATGCTTAATAAATCTATAGCACTTCCTACTGTATTAAATTCTTCATCCTATATGTATGCCACTTTAATGAGTTTAATGTAGTTCAAAATTTATCAGCATAGCCTGAATGTACATGGCATTAATAGTATATGACAACCTGCTACTTTGTATTCTACAATAATTGCTTGAGATGCAACACGCTTACCTGCTTGTATTACAAAACAGTAAGTTGGACAAAAAACTGAAATGCTTACAAATGAAAGGGAAATCCAACAAAAACTGGAGAAAATGAAGAAACTGAAAATGTGCAGTGATGCTCCATGTTTGCAAAAGGTCCCAAGGGATCCTATCACATCATGTAGGAGATATGGATCCCAATAAAGATAAGCCAGTAATGACCTCCTGGATTGGGTCAAAAGTCAGTACAGTGTTAGTCCAAATCGCATGATGCTTTGCAGGACTCACAAAATGCAAATGTATAATTCTTTCCCAAAATGTCATCCTCTAAAGCTGCAAATGATCTTTGTGAATTGACTACACCAAAAGATACTATATTAGTTTAATCTGTTTTGAGTTGTTTCATCCTAACTCTGCAAAGTTAATTACCTAGTGATCTAAAACTTTTCAAAAACTTAAATTAGTTTGTGAAGACATGGAAGCTAGATTTTGTATTGCTCTTGTTGAAACATGTGAACAATTTGATATGCAAAACAGCATCAGTGGAACTCCCATGATTCTTACATTGTTTTGTCTTGTTCACTTTCCAAAATCTGTAGGTCTCTTAGTATATATACATTATGTTATTTCTTTAGAAAAAAATAGTTTGATAAATAAACTTAATGAAATTCTAATGAAGCTGATTTTGCTTCCAGGTTTGTAACTGAGTATCGTAAGGCCATTGCTTGTAAACTGGAAATAATGTTACTGAAATGGGTTAAACTTTGCATCAAAATTTGAGGCTGCTCCATTTCAAAATATAAAACTTATACCTTTTCCAAGAACAGCTATAGCAATCCCCATGGACTGTATCTCTGAAGGAATGAAGTAAGCCTGCTTTAGTTATGTCAGATTATTGTAGTTTAATAGTTTCAGTTACATTATCCCCACTGTGACATCTTTTAGGCCCTATGTTTTTTGCAGTGAAGCAAATTAAAAAAATGGATATTGTCGTAGAGCCTTTGGTGACGACTTGGTTTCATTGATTTGAGATTGCCTTTTTATGATCATGATGCTGCTATTTCTAGAAGGAGCCATATCAAAACCACTTGAAGTAGTGTGATCTCCTTAGGAAGGAACTTTTTATTACAAAGGCACACCACCCGAATTATTTTGAAGTGTACGACTATACATGTGCTGAGCTTACATTGCCTCCTTCTAGGTTCATTATTTTAACTAAAGGTATCTTATTGGAGTGATACTAACTCTTTGTGTACTTAGTTTTGCAGCTGTTTGGTGTGGTCTATCTGTTGTTTCCTTTGTTTTAGTTACATTAGCTTGTTTAGGTATATTTTGAGAATGCTTTGCTGACTCAAGAGGTTAACGCTGTTCTGTAATTTCATCCTTTAATATCCAAAAAAATGACATAGTGCTCTGGTGTTCAGCTTATCATTATAATGTTATCCTATTTGAGCCCTATAATAATATTTATCTCTTAATATTTAGGAGTTATACAATGTAATGCATTCCAATGTAATCATATAAGATGGGCACTAGCATTAATCAATGACCAAAGAGGGTTGTTGAATTCTTTCCATCAATGCATTAGATATATTCTTCTGTTAAATGTTTCAGTGATGTTAACTTCCTCTGCCAACAAATTATCAGGTTGCCCTGAGAAAGCCTGTAGCTAGAGCTGTACCTTCTTATGCAGAGAAGTGAAGTTTGGAACAGACAAATTTGTCACGGGGTGACCTTGGTATGAATAGAGTAGGGGGGATCTGGATGTAGGAAGATAGGAAGGTTAGGTAGTGAGAGCAGGAAGTGGGTAAGAAAGAGTTAATTAAGTTGTGATCTGGGAAAGGAAGTGAGGTAAGGCGTAGGGGTGGTTCCTAGGGGGTTTTGTAGGGGAAACTGGTATGAGTAAGCACATTTTAGTGTGGTCTTGTTGAAGCAGGATCTCGTCCTGACAACCTGAGGTGTTAGTAAGGTAGGCCTTGGGTAGTGCTAGTCAGTGAGGTGAGTACAGTATGGATTATCTGTCTATCTATCAATCTATCTATCTATCTATCTATCTATCTATCTATCTATCTATCTATCTATCTATCTATCTATCTATCTATCTATTTTTTGGGGGGGAATTATGGTGGGTGATGTAAAGGGCATATGACAGTATTGTGTAGATATGTAGTGTAGACATGCATGTAGTGTAGACATATTTAGGTATTTGTGTCCATGGTGGTTTAGTGGTTATTTCTCCCATTGCTTGATCGAATTTGCCTCCTTCTAAGTTTCTTCATCTTATTGCGTTCCCTGGTGGTTTAGTGGCTTATTCATCGTGTTTTTCTTTATCTTTTGTTGTGTTAAGTTGTTCCATGGTGGTCTAGTGGTTTTTGCTTGGTTGCAGTGGGTTTTAATGGCAAGTAAATGCTGATGGTGGAGGTTGGGAATGGTGTTGGTTGGTTTCTGTCCATGGAGGCTGCGGTGTCTGTGTGGGGTTTGTCTGGATGGTTTTCATTGGTGGTTAGTGTTGGCTTTTTAGAGTTTGAATGGATGGTTTCTGTTCCTTGTTGGTTAGTGGCAGCTTTGAGAGGTTGTGTGAATGGTTTTGGTTCCCTGGAGTCTAGTGACAGCTTTGTGAGGTTTATGTGGATGTTTTTGGTTTCCCTGGTGTCTAGTGATGGCTTTGCGAGGTTCCCTGGTGTCTAGTGATTGCTTTGTGAGGTTTGTGTGCATGGTTCGGTTCCCTGGTGTCTAATGGAGGCTTTGTGATGTTTATATGAATGGTTTTGGTTTCCTGGTGGTTAGTGTCAGCTTTGAGAGCTTTTTGGATTGTTCCATTGTTTTTTTCTTTACCTGGTGGCTAGTCGTGTCTTTGGGAGGTTTGCGTGATGTTTTTTGTGCCCTGGTGGCTAGTGCTATGTCCCTAGGTCTTGGGGAAGTGTTTCAGTCTCTTTTGGATGCTTTCTCCCTGGTGGTTAGTGGTTTCTGGGCTGCAGGTAAGCTGTGTGGCTTTCTGCATTTGAGCTGATAGTGCATGCATGTGCGGTGGCATCGGCAATTACAGACTGTCTTATTTATTATATAAAAAAAAAATAAGGAAAAGCAGCAGAAGAGCATACATGTGTAATAGCTAGTCTGTATGGGCAGGCAGGGAGATCAGGCTAGGTTCTTTAGGTAAGTAGGGTTTGGGGTGTATTATATTTAGTATATATAAAAAAAAAAAAAAATTAAAAATAAATAAATATATATATATATATATATATATATATATATATATATATATATATATCCTATATGTATAATGTATATATAGCAGAATAGATGGCATAGTCTGGGGTGACTGGCATTAGTTGGTAGAAGTAACTAGCTGTTAGACGCACAGGATTGCAGTGACATGCAGAGGTGCATGGTTCAAGTCCCAAGACAGTCAATTTTTTTTTTCCTGGGCTGACTTACAGAAGGTAGGTAGGGGGGATTAAGTAGTTGAGGGTAACGGTTTAGGATAGGTGATAGGCATAAGGATTTTAAGGGTTCCTATTATGTTATCGAATTGCTGAAACTTTGAAACTGTAAACATCGAACACAGTTGATCAAAGTTTCAGCAATGCGAACTAAAAAAAAAAAAAAAAAAGGTGAACAATTAAATAACTGTTGTAAGCAGGGGGGCAACAGTTGATTTATGTTTATTTATTTTTTTTTTTTTACTTATTCGAAATTATGAAACATCGAACATACAAGTTCGATCTTGTAGTGTTCGTTGTTTCATGATTTTGATAATGTAATAGGAACCCAGATTTTAGGAATTATGTGTGCTATTTGTCCACAGGTACTGGTTGGTACCAGCATGCATTTCTTTAAAAAGGTTGCTTTAACAACAATTTCTCTTTTGTTTATTTAGGTTATCATAGCTGAAGGGTTGAGACAGAGGTGGGCCAGTATTGTGGTGCAGGCTGAGGACTTCTTCAAGGACATTTCTACTAAAGTTCCATCAACTAGTGCTCAGGATCTGAAATCTCAGCGGTAGAGGCAGACAGTGGATACAACCCGGGGGTCAAGGGCAAAGAAAGCCAGACAATCAGCATCAGAGGATGTGGCAATGGAGGTTGGGATGCCACTGGTGGCCTCTTCATCTTCTGCAGGTAATTCTTTATCAGGTCTGATGGGGAGTGAGGATATAGCGGCAGCTATGGGAGGGGCATCAGGGTGCAGTGAGGGGGTCCAAGGTGAGCTAGTTGGTAGGGGTTTAGAAGCGTTGGCTGATTGTGAAGGGTTTTTTGATAATACTTTATCATTGCTTGATCCAGATTTGTGGTTTGACTTGGATGTTGTGGGGTATGATTTTGGGTCACGGCCGGGGGATTGGTTGGCAATGCAGGCCTTACGTCAGGAAGGGGCTCCCATTGTTTTGACTCCCCACATATCTTTGGTGGTGAAGGAGAAGATTTGGAAAGGGGAATTCATTGATATTTTTGAATTGCTTGATGCTGATGGGGTGCAATGGTTGACAGAGGCAGAGTTGGCTAATGGGAAGGACCTTTTGGAGGCAATGGCAGCCATAGGTCACAGAAGGGTAGGTAGGTAGGTTTAGGCCCAGGTCATGGGATAACTGGGTTCTTGGTTTTATATACTACATGGTGGTTTGGTTGGAGAGGGATACTTCACTGACTCTTCCTCTTCTGGCCTATTTTTTTACTATCATTTGTGGCCAGGCTATGCATGGTTTTGGTATGATCAGAAGTTTTGTAAGTGGAAAGCGGTGGATAAATCCATGCGGTGGGAGGCTAGACACCTGGACATTTGGCTTTCTACCATGATGGACATGGGTGCAGGGAGTAGTAGATTGGCTCAGCCATCAGAGGGGGGTGCTGGGATATGTTGGGCATTTAATGCAGGAGAAGTGTTTTTGGGTAGGTGGTAAATTTTCCCATATTTGCTCTAGATGTATGGGAGCTCATGCTGTTACATTAAGTGAGGAGGCATGGACCCTGCTGGGGGGGGGCAAACATCTTATTCTGCAGGTCCTAGAGGTTGGGTTGGTTCTTGCCTGGTATGGGTAGGTGGGCAAGGCTAGGGTACCTTCCAGGGGCAAAGGGGGGTCCTTTTGTGGAGTTAGGGGGCGACCGGGGGACTCATTCCCATATTAAAGTCCAGATTTTGGAGTTGTTCCTGACCCATTATCCACTGCCAAGTGTGGCAGGGGAATTGATTGGGGGGTTTTCAAGGGGTTTTTCAATTACATCCACATTGGTGGGGGACGGCATGGTGGGAAAAAACTTGAAGTCTGTAAAGGGGAGGGAGTGGGTTTTGCAGGAGTTGATTGACAAGAAGTGTCCGGCAGGGAGATTGTCAGGTCCATTTAGTTGTCCTCCGTTTTCTAACTTTAAAGTGTCACCATTAGGTTTGGTTCCTAAGAAAAAGCAAGGTAAATTTCATTTGATTCATCATTTGTCATACCCTGGGGGTAAGTCTGTGAATGCCTTCATACCCAGTGCAGAGGTTAAGGTCACATATTCATCATTGGATGATGTGGTCCGAATTATCAGGAGTTTTGTGGATCCTTGGTCTGTTAAAGTAGATACTGAGTTGGCTTTTCATTTGTTGCCAGTGCAGGAGGAGGATTGGCCTTTGTTGGGCATGGTGATTGGGGAAACATTTTATTTTGACACTGCTGTGCCTATGGGATGTGCAGTGGCATGTTCCACATTTGAAAAGTTTAGTTCAGCGCTCCATTGGATTTGGCAGCAGAGGGAGGAGGATCAGCAAACAGTTCACGATTTAGATGATTTTTTTTGTTGGTGGGTGATGGCCGGATAAGTCAAAGGCAGCTTTGCATGAGTTTGTGGGGATGTGTGAGTCCCTGGAGTTACTTTGGCTAAGCACAAGTTAGAGGACCCTGCCACGGTGTTGGATTTTTTGGGCTTGACAGTAGATGCAGGACAAGGCCTGTTTTGTTTATCGCAGGACAAGTTGGTTCGGCTGTAGGAGAAAATCTGTTGGGTGAAGTCCAAGATTTGGGTGTGAGAGGCTATGGAATTGTTGGGTTTGATGAAGTTCGCTTGTAGGGCTGTACATCTGGGGCACATGTTTTGCTGGTCTGTAGCATTTCTATTGAAAGGATGGAGGAGTAAGCACCACAGATTGTGGGTCACTAAGCTAGTGCGAGAGGATTTAGAGTTGTGAATGAAATTTTTGGAACACTTTAATGGGAATTCATTTTGGCAGTCGGATTGGGTAGAGCAATGGGAGATACAGTTGTTTACTGATGTAGCTGGGGGTCTAGGCATGGGAGCTTACTTTGCAGGCCAATGGTTTTTGGAACCTTGGCCGGAGCATTGATCAGAAGAGTGGAAATGGGATGTTGCCTTTTTGATTTGATGCCTATTTGGGCGGCTTCGGTGGTTTGGCAGGATCATTTAAAAGGTAGGAGGGTATTTTTTTTATTCAGACAATGCTGCAGTGGTGAGGGTGTTGCAGGTTAAGATGGCTAAATCTCCTCATTTGTTACTTGTTCTCAGGAAACTGGTATTGTAGAGTTTGATGATTAACTTTTCCTTCACAGCATTGCATGTGGCTGGAGTTAAGAATGAGATAGCTGATAGTGTGTCTCGTGTTCAGTTTTGTAGGTTTTGGCAGGTGGCCCCAGCAGCAGCATTGCATCCGGCAATCATTCCGGAGGACATTTGGCACATTGGTCCATAGTAATTGGCAGGCTGGTGCAGCAGACATAGGCAGTGTCTAAGAGAAGAGCTTGCGGTAGGGCTTTATTTCATTTTGATCAGTTCTTGAGGCAGTTGCCAGATGATGAGTGTCAGTGGTCAGAGGTTTTGTTGTTGCGTTACTTGGCCATGTTGAGGGAACAGGGCAGGGCAGTTAGGACAGTAAGGGTGGTGTTGCCAGCCATTGCTGCTTTTACTCGTTTGGCCAGATTGCAGAATTGGACTAGGTCCTGGGTGGTGAGTCAAGTATTAAAGGGTTGTGGCAGAGTTGAAGGTGGGGTCGTAGATAGGAAATGGCTGGTGATGAAAAGCTCTTAAGCAGGTTTCTACAGGGTTTAGGTAAGTGTGTGGATCCTTGGAGGAGTATGTGGTGTGTAGCACTGTCTGTGTGTGGATGTATTGTGGGGCATTTAGAGTGTCTAAGTTATTGGGTTCGTTACTAGGGAGGATGTGTTAATGTCACCTTGGGCGGTGCACATTCAGCTGTGGTCTTCAAAGATGGATCAGGAGGGACGTGAGGCCCTGATGGTATTGGAAGCGACTGAGGTAAATTGAAGATGTCCTGTGGTGTGGGGGAAGAGATTGTAGGTGGTCCAGAGGGGTAGAGTGCAAGGTTTGGTAGCAGAAGGATCATCATCTTGGGGCATTCTTTTGTCTCTTGGGAAGCTAGGCGTACAGCAATTAGTCACAAAGGAAAGAATGTGGAGCTGGATCATTTTGGATGGAAGGTCATCTGGCATGGTGTTAGAGGGTTGATGTGGAGCAGGATATTGCAGGTATTTATTGGGTTACAGAGTCAACGGGGTTTGCCGAAGTTGTTGTTGATTCATTTAGAGGGGGAATGATTTAGGTAAGGTTTCGAAAAGGCAGTTGGCACATCTTATTTGTGAGGATGTGGCAGCACTGAGGAGGATGTATCCATCTTTGATTCTGATATGGTCTGAGATTATTCCCCGGTTGGTGTGGAGCGAGGCAAGGAATTTTGTGGCATGGAGAGGGCTATGAGATATGTTAATTTTACATTGGCGAAATGTTTGGAGGACATTGGGGTGCATACAATACAGCATGTGGAGATTGAAAGCAGGGACTCTGTATGGCATCGGTCAGATGGAGTTCATCTCAATGTATTTGGGCTTGATTTATTTAATCTTAACCTGGGCATGAAGGTGGAGGATCTATTGAAAAATGGTATGGTCTGAGGGGGAACATCCCTTTGGGCTGGTGGGCAGAGAAGAGGGTCAGGCTTGACCCTCTTCTGTCCCCCTCACTAGGATATTTGGAATTGATGGTGGATGACTTGGAATGGACTTATGGAACTGATGATATTAAGGTGAGCAGGGATGCTGCCTTCATGATTACTTTGATAAGTGAGCAAGTGGGGGATGCTGCTTATTCAAGGGTGAGCGGGTGAGCTGCCCTTATGTTTACTATCCTATTTGTTGCAATGTTGAATTTGTGTGGCTCAATAAAGTTTGATGCTTGTTATTCATTTTCATTACAATAAAGGTCATCAAATGTCTTTGGTTGTCTGTGTTGATTTATTAGGACCGTGACAACACATCCTTTTCACTATCAAATGAAATGTGTCTTCCATGTTTGTTGACAGACAACTATCAGCTATACATCAGCTTACCTTCTTAAGGAGCAGCTCAATTGGGCTGCTATAAACATCAAAAACAATCTATTCACTAATATGCAATTTAACATAACCTTTAAATAGATACCAAAAAAGACCAACTTGCCAAACATTAAACTTAGATTTTTATTTTCACTCCATAATAACTTTTTTAAACAAAACATTATGATGTTGATATACAAAGTCACCAAACTGAAGTTGCACATGTATAAAATTGTTTCACAGAGCAAAGAGAATTTTTATATATAGGTCAATTCCAATATTGACTAGTTCACAGCATAACTGTGCAGTCTTATCATTCATTTTAAAAATTGTTGATTGAAAGAAGTAGACAAAAATAAATTCAGCATCTGTCATTCAATCTCTTCCCCTCTATCTTTCTAAGTAATAATACCAGGTTAGCTGGAAGTAATCAGGGAATTCTCGGGGTTATGCTGTTGAGATGCCTAATTCCATAGGTGAGGGTTATCTTTGTTGCTGGAGGGTATGCCAAGTCCTTATTCTGCCCATTATGATGTTGATATACAAAGTCACTAAACTGAAGTTGCACATGTATAAAATTGTTTCACAGAGCAAAGAGAATTTTTATATATAGGTCAATTCCAATATTGACTAGTTCACAGCATAACTGTGCAGTCTTATCATTCATTTTATAAATTGTTGATTGAAAGAAGTAGACAAAAATAAATTCAGCATCTGTCATTCAATCTCTTCCCCTCTATCTTTCTAAGTAATAATACCAGGTTAGCTGGAAGTAATCAGGGAATTCTCGGGGTTATGCTGTTGAGATGCCTAATACCATAGATGAGGGTCATCTTTGTTGCTGGAGGGCATGCCAAGTCCTTATTCTGCCCATACTGGACGACATTACTGCAATTAGAAAATGAACCTGTGTGTGCCGATTGTCTTCATACTGTTTGACATTTTCTTTAATTAGTCTTCTCTCACAAATTTGAACAAAGTTACCTGTCCCTGTTGCATAAAGGGATTAAGCCCTGACTACAAATCAAACAATATGACTTGTACTAGGGACTTGAATTCTTGAAGAGTTAAGCAGTGGAAGATAGAAGCAAGCAGCTAACATAAGCGCATCAGTCCTGGTGGAGGAATCAGAGGTTCTGTCCAGCTGCTCATCATCAATGAAGTGTAGGCTTGTGCAGCAGCAAAATGGTCCAGACCAGGAATGTGGGCTAGAAATTTCAAATTAGTGTTGACAGTGTTGAAATAACAATTAGAAGTTTTGCATATTTTTGACTCATTTTATACATCTGATGTCTAATATTTGCAGTTACAAATGTGCAACTTTTGACAACATGCATTACATTTTTTATCACCTGGGGTTGGGGATTGCAGTTACAGATTCTTCAGACACTTTGTAATGTAAGATAAAAAAAAAATCACTTCCATTTTACCCTTAGCATGCTCAATATTTCATTCATTAAATATGTCAATGTGCATGATTTCAAAACACTTGGAATATCTTTTGTCACAAAGCTTTATTCTGTACTTTTTAAATTAATTTGTTAAATAAGTAGACTTCCTACACAGCTGCCTATTAGGTTCATAGGTTGGTACTAGGCTATCAGCCCTAGGGCCTATACAAACCAAGCCATAACAATTCCATGGCTATTTCTTTCCACACTATTTATTTCCCTGGACCCCTGTCTAGCAGGGTGACTGACGTGATCCCTGGGGTGAATTTCCTTTCTCCCATCCAATCATCAAGGTTCCTTTTGAAGAGGGCCAAAGAGGCGCTCTGCTTGACATGTATGAGCAGTCTATTCCAGAGTCTGCAGAGTCTCTGGGTCAGGAGCCTATCCCTCCAGCATGTTTTGTTTATTGTGATGATAAGATTTAGATCCCTGGAGCGTGTGGCTCTGAGGGATTGGGATTTCTTTAAGTGTAGCAATATTGAAATGTTCACCCTCGAAATGCAGAGTGCCGACAAGCTGAAAACAAAAAGACCGAAAACTCAGGAGAAAAGTGAATTTTCAAAATCACTCTTCTCTTTTAAACTTCTATTTGGGAGGGGGGATGGGCAAGCTCCCCTTGCACTCCCTGAACTTATATATACAAATTCTAAGACTGCCATCTCTCAGTGAAAAGGGAATATTCCAAGAAATGGCATCTTGGATTTAGTATATTTAAGTTTGATCTTTCAGCCAGTCAGTTTCCATATTTACTTGACATTTCAAATAATTACCCTTCTGCACACCATGTTATGAATATAGCCAAGTGTACACCATGTAATCCCATGTAATCCATGGAACCTATAAATCTGAAACCTGAAAGCAGTGTAAATTTATTATGGAGAGTGAAAAGGTATATACTCATGGAAATGGTTGGAATAATAAGAAGGGCTACTACAACTGTGGCTCTGAAAGTATAATATATGTGGCATGTTGTCAAAAATGCCATGGTTTTTATATCGGAAAACCTTAGAGGTTCTTCAGAGAATTCAGTATGAACACACATATGATAGCAAAAAATAAATAAATTCATGCAATGCTTTGGCTAGGCATTTAACTGAATTTCCTGAACACAGTTCTAAATTTTGGGTTTAAGATTCCATCAACATTGATTCAGAGGGGATCCTGGAAGCTGAGGTTAAAAATTTTCGAGCTGAAATGGCAAATCGTGACAGCTGCAGATAGGACCCCAGAGTTAAATTAAACTGTTTCTATTGACACTGTCCTTAAACTGAGAAATGGAAAATTATAACTGTGATTTTTATTTATCAAACACCAGCAGATACACACATCCTACAAAAAGGCCTCACTGAAACGGACAACTGGTGCCGTAGTCACGGCCTTAAACTAAATGCCAAAAAATGTATAGTCATCCCTTTTGGAAAAAACAAAGTACCCACAAATTATCACATAGACAGCAACCCAATGAGTACGGAAAAAGTAATCAGAGACCTAGGGACCCAAGTAGACAGCGACCTCTCATTTGACACCCACGTTGCCAAAGTGGTTAGAAAAACATTCTACCTTGCACACCTCATCATGAAGGGTTTCACATCCAGATCCAAGGATGTCATTGTATCCCTATATTCCTCCCTCATCAGACCCATGATTGAGTACAATGCCCCATTTGGTATGTACCTCACCTGGCACTTGCAACAGCTGGAGAGACCACAAAAGTACCTCACCAAAAGGATCAAGGGTCTCCAACACATGTCTTATTCTGCCAGACTAAAGAAACTTTAGCTCTATTCAGTAGCATACAGCCTGCTCAGAGGTGATCTCTGCCTGACGTACAAGGCCATGTCCAATCAGGATCTGATGGACATGCTCCACCTCAAAAAATCCAAATCCATCAGGACCACGAGAGCTAAAGACTTAAACCTCGGTACAAGTATGAATAGGACATGCTGGAGGGATAGATTCATAACCCAGAGGCTTCCCATGCTTTGGAGCAGGATCCCAGTTCGTATTAGGCAGAGCCCCTCACTGACTCTCTTCAAGAGAAATCTTGATGAGTGGATGGGAGATCGTAAGGTTACCCCAGGGGTCACATCTGTGTCACTGCTAGACAGGGGCACAGTAAACTAATTCTATTATGTAAGGGGACCTTCACTGTGTCACTACTAGACAGAGGCACAGTATTCTAGATTTATTCTGTACATTTTTGTACCATTTCATGGGGTGGCAAAAGCCACATCACTATGGCTAGGCTTACAAATGCCCCAGGGCAGATAGCCTAGTACTATACTATGAAACTATGAAACTATTTTAACTTGGTTTGTGTGTGTTGTGATGCATATAATTGTTTTTTTTATAAATGCGGTAAACAGATTTGACATTTTAAGTTACTACTAATTTAAAGTTCAAATTGTATGTATGGCATTAAGGAAATAATTTAAGTAATGACGTATGGTGGGGTAATGGTATTTAAATTGCATTTAAAAGGTGTTAAATCTTGAGCTCAATTGTTCTGATGAAGTCCTGGTGAATTTATGGGTGAAAGCAAATAACAGTTCTTATAATTTTTTATTTAATAAATAAGGCTAGTGAAACACGTCACAGACTTGTGTTTTTTAATGTTTTTGAGTTTTATGGTCTATACTCCCATGTGGCTTTTGTTTCCTGGATTATCTGCTAAGAGAGAGCAAAGAGAAACAGAACCTGTCTTATATCTGAGCTTTATTACATTTTCTACCATTCACATATAAGTATTTCATCAACATGGGATGGCTGAAAGTAAGATTAGTGAGACAATTCATTCACAACAGTTCAGCATTTTAAATGTTGGAACAGTGCTACATAAATCTGATGCTTAGGTTAAGAATGTAGATCCTGAAAGGATTTCCAATCATTGGCTATTATTTTCTAAATTTGCCTGGACTTCAGTTAAGCTAGCTCTGATGGAAAGAATGATGCATCTAAATGGTGACTCTGATTCTGGAAGACTGCATCTGGGCCAACAGGTGGCATATACTTCATTGGCTACTTAATATATTTTAGGGGTACAGCATGCCCACTTCCGGAATGTAAAGATTTCTGTGGCTGCTGCAGGAAACCTACTGAGTGGCATGTGAGCAATTATATACTGAACTGTAGTCATGTTCAAGGCTAACATTGGCCCAATCTAGCCCCACTATATTCCATTTAGCCCCTCCCATTCATTTGCTCCGTGTAGCCCCATCTTGCCTTGAAGTCATTACTCATCCATTTTAATACTGATACCGTGAATCAGATACCTAACTGCATTATATTAAAGCATTTAAAACTGTTACAGTGTTATAGCTGTTGCTTTTCCTCTTAAATGGCACCTTAAATCAAGAACTCTGTACAAATTTAATATGGAAATAAATTAATATACTGTGCTTCTTCTAACTGTAGAATATGCCATGAGTCCATAAGCGTTACTCGGTTAGCCGTGTGTTTTTTTATTTTATATATTTATTTATTATTTTGGCATTGCTATATTGCATCAGTGTGTAAGATGAGCGAAGGGAACTGTGAACTAACCAATATATTATGCTATTCTGAGAATTAAAACATTGTAGAACTGTCTGAATTTTGCAAATTAGAAAAAAAAATGTATTGGACTTCATCTATCTGTAAGGGACTTTACACTTTCTTCCCCTTACTTAATGTACAGTTCTCTGAGGTCATATCTCTAGTATAAAGTGGTACAGCCATGATTGTGACCCAGATGACCTGGGTTCAAGTTAGCGGCCAGGCCATTGGTGGACATGGCAGGGGAGAGAGAGGAATGGGCTGGCCTGTTGACTTGCCAGTTATGTGGTGGAGACTGAGAAACAGATCAGGAAGTCAACTTACATAACTGATCTGGGTGATGGGTAGGACGTATGGATGTAACACCAACAGGGAGGGAGGCTGAACTTAGTATACACATTATGGTACACAGTAAACTATCAGCAAGAGCTAGCTTGTCTAGGGGTAAGACCTCCTCTAGATAGGTATACATCAGTTCACTGACTAGCTGCAGGGTGATGACCATTCTTGAGTAAGTCCAGTCTTCAGACATTGAGCTTTACATTGACCATGTAAGACAATGATGTGCTTTGGTCAGAACAGATAGTACCCTGCTCATCAAGAAATAGCATTAGGGCATACCTCACAGAGCTAAAGGGCCCTAAAATGGGGAAAATTTATTAGCTGGAGGAAAAAAGATATCCATGGCATTTCACCCTGAAATATTAGGATAGCATAACTGTAAACAGGTCATGGAGAGGTCACTGGTGCAGGTGCACACACCAGCACAAAAACAAAAAAAAAATCATCGGAGATCCCTCAGCCTTAAGGAAAGTTGTGGTATTCACTGAAATGCCTGGTGACATTCCCCAACCCAGAACCTCTCAACTATAAGTTCAGGAGTACAGAAAAAAAGTCCTTAATCTGGTTGGCAAAACTCAGGAGTCAGCCAAGTCCCATTCTTATCACTGCTTTCCTGCTGCCTTGCTGAAAAAGAAAAGAAAAAAAAGCATTCTGCTTTTAAACTGTAGTAAGCTACTTTTAACATCTGTAGCGGCTGCCCCTTCTCTCTGCCATAGGTATGTTAGTGATCACTACTCTTTGAGTAACTAAGATTCATAATGTTTAGACTTGGTCAGATCTAATAAATTAAGAATACCTTATTCTATAGCATTTGCATAATAAATCATAGATATTTACAAGCAATGTGCTGGGCTGTTTTATTTTGGTATGCTTATTTCATTGAATAGACTGACTGCTATTTCTAATTTCTGGGTAATGGTAGATAATTATCAATCCACTGACACCTTTCAGTCTCACAACTGAACAAGACCCTAAGATACTTGGCTCCTTCACAAAAGGTGCCTGTCTCATTTTCAGAATGAAATCTAGTTTTTCCTGTAGAAAACCATGATCTCTGAAATTCAGGTGTTGCTTTTTATGCCTGCCTGTTTACAGTTAGCAGTGATCCACTGCAATGCACACTGGAGATCACAGTCACTTAAACACAAGAAGACAACAACAGCCCAGCAGCAAAGGTGCAACCCTTAGGTCCCCAGTAAGGACACAGTCTAAACCTTAATGGGTCTATATTACCAGATTGAATGTTTAGGTTATCGAACACCTAAACATCGAACTGGTAACATCAAAAGCAAAAAAACATGAATGGCCGATTTAATTCAGGGAAAGAATTCCCTTGGCAATTAGTCGTATTTTGCCACTTTGCCTACTGTAGAGCGATCTCAGAGTTGGAATATTTAATTAGAGGGGTGTGGGTCAAAGCCCCCCATTTTATTTAGGTTTAAAGTTGGGGGGTTTTGGGGGTTTTTTTGTGGCCAACGGAAGCCTTTCCCTATGCTGTTTGTGGTTTTTGGTTTCGATATTACCATTTTGATGTTTAGGTGTTCGAAATCCTAAACATTCGATCTATTAATATAGACCCAACCTTAATTACACCTTCATATCTTCTCCAGAGCAATGCTGAGCAAGGATGGAAGACATACAGTCCTGCACCCACCTTGAATATGTTTTATGGGTTTCTGTATAGGCACAATCCTTCTTAGCGAAAGCAATGATCATATGCCTTGCAGAAATATCCTCAGGACCCTGAGCTTTTATAACATCTTCCACAAAACATTCTGAAGTATACATTCACATGCTTTCACCTGATCACAAAACACATGTAGAGAGTCCTTCCAAACTGATATGACCACTCCAGTTTCTACTCAAGCACAAAGTGTTTTTATCGGGTGGAGTCTGCCTTGTGCCACCTGAAATAGAGGTTCAGCTGTTGGATGATGTCTCATTTCTTGCACCTAGGCACATACTTACCTAGGCAGGTAAAACAGCATAATTCACTGATAACCAGAGCATGTCATTGTGTCAACGTTTTAAAAAATAACAATAACTACTCAGTCTTCAGTCTACAAACACTGCTCCTATATACGAATAAACATTGAAAAGGGCCATTAGTTATGACACCTCAGCTACAACCAGCATCTTTAGCATTTTCTGCCTAGATGTATGCACTACCACAGCTTTGCAACAACTGAATAGTTGAATCATTGCAGTGACCTCATCTGCAGAAATGAACCCAATTTTACCAGTTGTTTCTGCATTGCTTGCCTGCTCAAACACTGGCATACTCAATGGGTTCAAGTGCCCCTCAAAGTCCTCTTGTAATGATAATATAGATGTATTTAATTTCAGAGGAGAAATGTGACAGACTGAGTGAACTTTGCAAATGCCATTTAATATAACATACAGACTGCTGTCTTAAGCTGAGGTCAATTTTATGGACTGGGTAGTGTAACTTAAAATGTTCTTTTACCCTCAGTAATCATGTTTTGAATGTATCTAAAAAAAGTTCACTAGAAGTTTACAAAGGGAGGAGAAATGTGAAGTGGTATGATGTTAAAGGGAATGTAAATACCTTGAGTGGAGAAATGTTCATAGATTAGTACTAGGCTAACTGCCCTTGTGAGCCATTTTAAGCCTACTCACTTATCCCGTGTGAGATTCAAACCCTGTACCTTGTGTTTTTAAGGCAAACACCTTAACCATTAGGCCACCATCCCAACCCTTGAGTGAAGTCATTAATTACCATTCAGAAAAAACATACAGCTGTCTGTATTATGCTGAACTAAATGCATTTTTCCTAAGGAATGCATAATAATATATAGTTGTTTCTAATCCTGAGGCAAGCAAAATGTGATCTGTTGGTTACTGCCTGTTGAAGAGGTATGGCTCAACCATTGCTACCATACAAATAAGAAATGAATGGCTATTTTAAGTGTAAACATTATCTCTGCTCTAGTTTGGACAAAATGGACTGTCTGATTGTAGCATTATCATGAAGACAAGCAGGGGATGTTGGTACCAGGGACATATTACTAATCCCTCCCATAAACTCTGAGTGAATGTATCTTTCTGTGCAAATTAATCCTGGCCTTGTTTTATTTCTTGCATTGTTAAGTCTAGTGTGGAAGGCATTCAACTGAGTCTGAGGTGGGAAAAAAATCGGGATCCAGTGATTCTATCTCTGGTCTGCAGTTGTACAGTATAAAGCATAATTGGTTATATCAGGTGGTGGTTACAAACCAAGACAGAAGTGTAAACTTACTGTAGTCTTTTAAGGCTAATCAGCCCTCACATATTATTTTATGTTCCTGTGTGGATTGTGAGACTGTAGCTCTTGTCATCTGTTTTTGTATGCATTTAACAAACATTAACATAACCAAGAAATTATTGACTTGAGTTTGTATATTTATATAATCATAGATATCCTAAATATTAATATTTCATACTAAATATCTAACAACCAATATATAGTTCCACAGTCAGTATTCTCAGACTATAAATAAACAAACCAAAACACTATACAGCCTAAGGACTCACATCATTTGTGTAAGTAAAAGTGCATTCTTTAATATCAACAACATACAAATATTACATAAACATAATGCTTAACTCTCCTTTTAAGTAAAATAAAACTAAGCATTTTAAGTAGTATTTCATTTCCTGACATCATAAATGTTCATATTCCACAGACAAACTTTATGTTTAAAAATCATTTAAAAATAATTTGAATTTGAAGAGATAACTATGCTATAGAAATGGTAATTCTAGAAAGAGAATGAAACAAGCAAACAAAAAAAAAAACACAGAGTGGAAAGAGGTGTCTTCACATTAAAAAAACAGCAAAAGTAATCAAATAGTACAAAACAGAGGAGTAAAAACATAGCTACATTAATGAAAACTATAAAATCTTTAATCTACAAGAGATAAGGGCTTTCACGCCATTCATTGCGATTCTTCAGATCATTAAAACCCAAAATAAGCACAACAGTTAATGTAGCACAAAACATCCATTCAAAAGTTACAAATCCATTACATGATGCATATCACTGAGAAAACTGCAAATGACAGGATACAAAGTAACCAACCCATTCATCTATACATGTAATGGATTTGTGATTTTTTTTTTTTTTAGCAGCGTACTGTTTACTGTTAAATTCTAGAAGTAGACCTGTTGTAAAAAAAAATGGACTAATTCTAGAAGTAGACCTGTTGTAAAAAAAAATGGACTTTTGTCGTAGGAACTGTAGTTATTGCTCCTATATTTTACAAACTGCTAACTTTAAACAACCAGTCAGAGGAAGAAATTATGTTTTACACAATAGCACCAGAAATGTGCTATGTATAGCTTGGTGTGTTACACATACAAGTTTCTATGTATGAAAAATGAACAGGTCATTTTCAAAGAAAGGATATATAATCATAACTCACTTCCACCTTCTATAAGAACCAAAGGCAGTACCACCACCTTCAAATACTGAAAAATCATCTCAACTCTTTCAGACTATGCACCTGCTCTATAACTTAACCTATAACCTTCTCTATAGCTTTTTGCTACTAGTGACTGATGATACTTTCTCCATATTTATTATTTTTTTATCACTTGTTGATACTGGCACAATAATGCTGATTAATATATCTCTGTTTATACCTCTCTGATTTATCTCATCCGGCACCCAACTAAATCACTGCTTTTATATATATATATATATATATATATATATATATATATATATATATATATATATATATATATATATATATATATATATATATATATATATATATATATATATATATATATATTTATATATATATATATATATATATATATATATATATATATTCTGTATATTTTACAGTAATCAAACCAACTAGATTCCTGCTTTTATGTATATATTCTGTACGTATATTATTGTAATCAAACCAACTAAATTCCTGCTTTTATGTCTATATTCTGTATATATTACTGTAATCACTATGTGTAACACTGCTTCTACTTCTGTACCAATTAATGTTTTTTTTTCTGTATCTATGTTCTTGTCAGGGCTTTTCTCCTCAGGCCTCCATTGAAAATGAGCTCTTTTAGTCCCAGCGGTCTTTCCCAGTAAACAAATGCAATAAAATTAAAAAAAAATAAATAAATATTAATGATGTCAGGAAATTATATAGTACAAATCTACTGGTTAAGCATCTTATTCAAGAAGGTGATAAATGTGGTTAAGCTCATGGTAACTGGAAGTATATCTTTAAATTTTAGAGGGGTGATATTAGGAATGAAACAGAGAAGATGGAATATGCTTGGATAACACATTTAATGCTACTGTGAAGCCTAGTTTGAATGACAGCTTTAGTTTCAAACCAGTTTTACTAAAAATGATACTTTAACATTGACTGGTTAACTCTGTATGATCCATATGTTTTTATATACAAAGCATCAGTTGTATTTAGTTTTGCTGAAATATTTGAAAAAGAGTTACTATTTGTGAAAGTTCTTGTATTACTATTCGATATTTCTATATTGCTGATGTTAATAAAGAACAGACTTTTACTTGGACAGATAGCATGGTTCCTTAAGCTGTATATTGCTTTGGTTTTTACATGATTTTTGGATACAGTGGGATTTGTCCATTTTACCACTCCTTAGTGTCTTTTAAATATGAATAAACAGTTAACATCTATTGTGCCACTATCTAAAATAAAGAAAAAAGAAGGAAACAGAGAAAAAAGAGTGACTGACCAGGACCAATGGTGGGACTACAGGACTAAGAGCGTGTTACAGTGTTCATGACTCACTATTCTAGGGAATTGTTATTGAAATATAACAAAATATGTCTAGAAGGACCAAGATGAAAGAAAGACATCTTCTTTACCTTTTCTCCTGGCTATTTGTAAATCTGAATTGAGCATTGAATAACAATTTATACATGGATACAGAGGATGCTACAGTGGTCTTCCAATACCTTGTTATAGTTTTCTTTAGAAAAACAGGAACACATCCACGATGAGTTTGAAAGTTCTTTAATTCTGGTACCTCGGCCTTCGCCTTCTCCTGGAATACATTTTACTGCAACAAACACCACCCTTTTTATATCAAGCTTAATTGAATTATTGAACACATTAACTCATTAGTGCTCATTATTACTGCACCATTATGGACTGCATCTTAGGACATATCCTTTTAAATAAAGCTGCAACATCCCCAAGTAATTCTTCAATTACATCTTGAAACTGTTTACAAATATAGCAAAATGATTAGAAATTTTTATATAAGTACATTCATACTTGATTAAATATGCTTACAAAATGCTCTAATAAATTATCTTGTTTTTACAAATATTTTAAATTTCATGTTGAATACCTTCTTAAACATTAAACATTTTTAAATATTTGTGAACATTGCTAATCAGTTATACTCTGAGAGACATGTGGAAACTTTGTTTTAAATTTCCAAATTCAAATTTCCAGATTTAAACCATAAGGAGACAAGGTTCTAGCTCCAGCATCACTCCCAGGGGTCTGAGAGTTGAACGGCTGCCTGCATTTGAATTTTCGGAGGATGAGGTTGATTTGTCCCTAGAATGGAAAGACATTTCTTTAAAGTGCACATTAGGCTGGTTGGGTGTGTTGGTGAAAAGAAATGAAAGAACCTTAAATAAAACCCGTGCATCGATTCTGCTACTGCAAGAGAAATTGGTTGAGGAAAGCTCCGTAGCAGTGTTTAACAAAAACCTGGTTGAAATAAAGAATAGAGTGTCCAAAATTGAAACAGAGGTGATTTCTCGTAAAAAAAGGAAATACCTCCGTGACATTAAGGATCATGACACTGGTAAGCTGTATTCTTGGGAATACAGCTTTAAGAAAAGGCGAGGCGCCTATCGTGACGTCAGAGCCAGCGCCAGATCGGGTGGGGGAGATACCTCAGCGTCTTCTGCAGATGAGACAAGCAGCAGAAAGAGCGTTTCATTCGAAAATCTAAATGCAGTACAAGAGACGCCTGCTCCTATGAATGGAGTAATCAGTGACTCTAACCAGTCGTCGGCCCAGTCAGGAGGAAGAGGACGTCGTTTTCAGAATAAGGGGAGAAGAAGGTAATCTTGAGGCGAGAATTGAAGAGAAAGGATCCAGCGTTCAAAACCTTGACCCGTTTTTTGATGGGGGAACACTGTCCCCTCGTGGACCGGACTTTGGTTCTCACTCGGACTTGTGTGGTGGTGAGAGCTATAATATTGTAAATATTTCGGATTTAGTCATATCCGAGCATGCTAGACAAGTTTTGATTAAGGGCACCAAGTTTGTTCCTGTTTGTTTCCCTACTTTAGCAGATATTTGTTTAGAAATCAAACAGTTTTGTAGAAAATTGTACCTTAAAGAGTTCTTTGATTATAAGGACTTTGATACACAGAATGTGGATGAAAATGGAAATGATGCAGAAATAGTAATGGATTTAGATAATTCATTGTTAAATATGTCCTTGTATGAAAATGAGCTTGTTGACATTCATGCACTTGATGATGTGCTTGAAAATGAAAGAGGAAGAGGGTTTGAATTCAATACTGGGTATGGAAGGTTGTTAGTGCCTAAAGTGCCATACAAGAGTGAGTTCATGCCACCCAGAAAAAATGTCACAATAAATTCATTCGAGAATACCTTGCTAAAATTTATTGAACATGAATACAAAAGATTTCGGGAAAACAAGAAAATATATAATTTAAGTAAGAATGAATGGAAGGCATTATCTGGTCTAAAGGAGGCAAACGAACAATATACATTCACCCAGGCTGATAAGGGAGGGAACTGGGTTATTTTACCTAGAGACAAGTATAATTCTATAGCTTTAGGCTTGTTAATGGATAAGAACACATACTTGGAGTTGCCTAAGGATCCCTTAAAAGAACATAATGCTCAATTGCTTGAATTACTTGAAAGGGGTGAGAGATTGGGTTTTCTGACCATGGCTGATGTTAGGAAATTGTATGTGAAGAATCCCAAGGGGGCCAGATTTTTTATCATTCCTAAAATACACAAAGATATGAGTAATCCACCAGGGCGTCCCATAGTTTCAGGTAAAGGAGGGTATCTGCAGAATGTGGGAATATTTTTGGATTCATTATTAAAAAACTATTTGGTAAGGGTACAATCGCATGTTACAAACACGAATGAGGTGTGCAGTTTGGTGAAGGATATCAGATGGGAGAAGGAATATTATTGGGCCAGTGTGGATGCCAAATCCTTATATACGAGTATCAACAAAAAACATGGTTTGAAGGCAGTAGAAAAAATGTTGGGGGATGGACCCAGAACTTATTTCATTTTGAATCTATTGGAATTTTGCCTGTCACATAATTTTTTTGAATTTGAAGGGAGACATTTTTTGCAAAAAGAGGGCACAGCAATGGGGGCTGCTTTTGCGCCCTCATATGCTATTTTGTTTATGGCCCATTTCGAAAATTGTTTCATCTACCCTTCATTATTCTTTAAAAATAAGGTAGTAAAATATGTTAGATTTATTGATGATTTGCTTTTTTTGTGTAAAGGTAATTTTGAGGATTTTGATAGGTTCATTTTAGAAATTAAGGAGAATACTTGGGGTCTAGACTTCACCTACACAATTGGAGGGAAAAGCATCCAATATTTAGATATAGAATTATATGTAGGTAAGGATGACAAGATACAATACAAACCATGTTACAAAAAGACAGCAGCAGAGAATTTTTTGCATGCATCCAGTATGCATAGTGATTCTCTGCTCAAATCTTTATCATTTGGCGAATTTAAACGCATAGGCATGCATACTTCTGAGAGGCCATTAATTTCTAGTGAATTTGATAGAGTAGAACAGAAAATGATAGGGAGAGGTTATCCCCAGAAAAGCATTAGAATGGCAAGGAAAAAGGTAGAAAGTGAGTTAGGATTAGGTCAACGGGTGAACGAAAGGAGTTGGTCTAGATCTGACACAAACAGAGATGTTGGTTCTTTTGCTTATGGTTCTGGGGATGGTAACCCTGAGAATAAATTATTTTTTGTAACCAGATATTCCCAATTTTCTGAGACGTTGAGGGACGCAGTGTTAAGATTCTGGCCCATCATCAGTCATGATGACAGATTAGGCAATCTTTTTCCTTCGAAAGTTACCTTCTCATATAGTAGATATTCTAACTTGAAGGAAATCTTGAGCTTTAGAAAGAAAAGTACATGCAGAGGTAATATCAAAAAGGGCACATATAAATGTGGGAGATGTAAGGTTTGTTGTAGGGTAAAAAATTTGGATGGTACTAAAATCAATGGTGTAACATACAGGGCACTTGAATATTATGATTGCAATTCCACAGGTGTGGTGTACATTATTGGATGTGGATGTACACAAAAGAAGTGGTATATAGGACAAACAACTAGAAAGCTGAAGCTTAGGATTCTAGAACATTTAGGTGACATAAAACATAAAAGATTGGAGAGTCCGGTAGGGAAACATTTTAGTGAGGCACACGGGGGGGTCCCAGAGGGGTTCATATTTTGTGCACTAGGTAGACCTATTATGCTGGGGAACAAAGATGTGTTTCGGGAAAAATTATTGCAAATGGAAACCAGGTTTATTTTTAACTATAGAACCTTGTCTCCTTATGGTTTAAATCTGGAAATTTGAATTTGGAAATTCAAAACAAAGTTTCCACATGTCTCTCAGAGTATAACTGATTAGCAATGTTCACAAATATTTAAAAATGTTTAATGTTTAAGAAGGTATTCAACATGAAATTTAAAATATTTGTAAAAACAAGATAATTTATTAGAGTATTTTGTAAGCATATTTAATCAAGTATGAATGTACTTATATAAAAATTTCAAATCATTTTGCTATATTTGTAAACAGTTTCAAGATGTAATTGAAGAATTACTTGGGGATGTTGCAGCTTTATTTAAAAGGATATGTCCTAAGATGCAGTCCATAATGGTGCAGTAATAATGAGCACTAATGAGTTAATGTGTTCAATAATTCAATTAAGCTTGATATAAAAAGGGTGGTGTTTGTTGCAGTAAAATGTATTCCAGGAGAAGGCGAAGGCCGAGGTACCAGAATTAAAGAACTTTCAAACTCATCGTGGATGTGTTCCTGTTTTTCTAGAGTTTAAAACAGTGGTGTTTTGAAGGAGTGGAGGTGTTGTATTTTCATATAGTTTTCTTTACTATTAAAAGTATTACTTGAAGTATAGCCTGTAGTAATTCAGAATTAGGAACTATAGCATCTATATTGCCAGTCCAGCATGATCATCTGAAGTAACTGAAGCTAGGGACTGCAGAATCTCCCAAAACACCTCCCAGAAATGTTGGAGTAAGAGACAACTCCAAATTATTTGCTTACAATCAGTCTTGCAAATGATGGAGATGCACATCCAACATTTTGAGCCATGGCAACTTATCCAGGAGATCCAAAAATATGGAGTAAGAAAGAGTCCTTGAGAAACTTCTATGCAAACATTCTCCATTTAGAAATGTAGCAGGCCCTTTAATAAGCTTTAAGACTATGTCTTCCATAAGACTGTGATGTCTTTTCTTCAGGTACAACTACTGACATGCATGTCAAGGATTATGCTGTAAAGGTAATGGTGCAGATGAATTAGTAGAGAGTGCAAATCCTATTTGGTTGGGCTGCATACTTGCAGTAGTGATTTGCTGCATTATTTGAAAATTAGCAAGACTTGTGTCTGTTGGAAGTCAAGGATGGAAGTTAGGCGGGAATGAAACTGGAACTAATGGAGGACATTTTGCTGGGAAATATTGTAAGTAATGGAAAGATCCTGAAAAGAGTAAGAAATGATGTTAGGATAGAGGTGGGATGTCAAACAGTGCATTATTCCACCAACATATCCAGGGAAAGACGGTCAAGCTGCCCAAAGGAAATGTCCTCAATGCATTTTCAGCAACAGCAATCAGTGTAGAGAAGGTAACTCTACAGAAGGTGTACAAGCATTAGGAGGTTCCCACAGTTGTGAATTTAGCATAAGCAGAAATGACAAGGTCCCACAATAGTAGTATCCAAGAGTGGCTCATGCTATAGGACTGCAGGACTGCAGCCCCCGCTCCCAAGCTGTGGAAAGAAAAAAAAACAAAATAAAAAAAAATTGCAAGGAAAAAAATAAATAAATAAAAAATCACGAGTCCCGGAACTTCTGGACTACAACCCCGGGAAAGACATTTAGCTTGCGCAGGACTGATACAGCTGCAGATGGACTCGGGAACTGAAACAAAAGTCAAGTGTGTGTGTGGACTCGAGAACTGAAACAAAAGTCAGGTAGGTGTGTGTGTAATGCCCCAGTTGCTATATACTGGTGGCTAGAGAAAACTCAGGATACATGGTGGTGGGTAGAGAATACCTCAGGCTAGAACCCTGTATCTTGGGTGCAGGTAACAAGAGCCTGAATTCCCTACCCACCAACATTTGTAAAAAAAAACTTGCAGATTTTTGCCTCATATTTGTTCTGTTCTGCTCCTCTTAAAATTTGTAGTTTCTGTACTTTTGTTTTTTTTTTTTTCTTTTTGTTACATAGCTGATAGTGCAGTGGTGCAGTGGAAGCATTGTTGCCTGACAGCTACAGGATTTCTGGTTTGATTCTTGGCTGGGGTTCCTACTATGTGGAGTCTGCATGTCCTCCTTGCATTTGTGTGAGTTTACTCTGGTGTCCTTCCATCTTAGAAAGACATGTGTCTGGAGTTTCTCCCTGGGCCTCTGCTGAAAATTGGCTTCTGTTGCAAGTCAGACTTTCCTGGTTGACAAATGTTAAATAAATAGAAATGACAGGCATTTGAACTTCAGAGTTCATATTCTTCAGAAAGTACATGGTAACACAAAACTTTTTATTCTAGCAATTTTCTAAGTTTATAAGATGGATATTTGAAATCTGTCCCTGTTTTTGGGACTGTATTCCTCCATTATTGGCTTCATCCAGGTTTTTTGTGCTAAAGTTGAGAGCTACGGTAAGAACTGAATTTACTGAATATGTTTGGGAGCTGTATTCCCCCAATATTGTCTTAGTTCAAATGTTTTGTGCTAAGAGGTTGACAGCTATGGTGAGAACTGAATTTACTAAATGGTAGCCATTTAAGTTTCAGTCTTCCTCTCTTTCACAAAACAGCTGATTTGGCATAGTGGTATGTTGCTCTGACTGTTTTGCACAGGATCCTGAGTTCAAGTCTTGACAATGAAATATATGGTGGTAACACAGCATTTTATTCTAGCAACTTTCCAATATTATGCAAGCAATGTTTAAAATGTGTCCCTGTTTTTTTGGGCTTTTGTCCCCCACCAATAAAATTTGGCTTTTTCCAGATTTCTTGTGCTGCAAAGTTCAGAGATACAGCTGAGTGTCGAGTAGATTTTACAAGGAGCTGAGAGCTGCCAGGGAACAGAACTTTAGTATTGCTTATGTGGAGTCAGCTTGCATTGTTAATAGCACAATAGGTAGTGCACTTGCTTTTGATGCAGAAGACTGTGGGTTCTACTCCCACAGTATGGAGATGCATTGTGGATGCTGCACTATGTTGTAAAGGGGGGTGGATGCTGCAGTCCTTTTTGGCAAAGATACCTAGTAACTATGAACCTGTTTGCCACTGGCAAAATTTATTTTCTTTGAATGTGGCTTTCAATGTTGTTTCAATGAATGTGAGTTTCAAGGGCAGAGATGTTTTAATGCTAAGTCTATTTTCACTGTGAGACTGCATTGCTTTGTTTAGCAGATGTCTATTAGTGTTTGTGCTGTAAAATGCAAAATAAAACTTTCAAATGAAATCCAAATCATCACAGAAGTAAAGCAGTAATCATATTATAATATTTATGGTAAATGGGGCAAAATAACCAAGGAGTGGGACATTGGAATGGCTGCAGGGGAAGGCTCCAGTCGACCATGATTTTGTGAGGGGTGAAGGGCAACAAATTCAAAGACCACCCCGGCTGAACTATACCTCTCAGCTGTCCAGATTTCTGCAGAATGAATAGATTTTTGCTTCTTATTTTTGGTTTGTTCCTCATAAAATTTGTGGTTTTCTGGCAAATCATTTAGTAATGAAGTCACTAAATAATGACAGGCATTGAGTTTCAGACTTCATAACCTTCAGAAAAATGCATGCTAAAGCAAGACCATTATTCTATCAACTAAGTTTATACAACAGCAATTTTTAGTACTGTTTGTATCTTCCCTCAATATATTTGGCCTTTTCCAGATTTCCTGCATTAAGAGGTTGAGAGGTATGTGCAAATAAATCCCTTTATAGAATTAGGAATATCTAAACCTCTCAACTGTCCCCAATTTTGTTTCAAAATGTTGCTCTCCACCTAATAATTCCTCTGCAAAATGGCAATTTTGGAAGAAAACGTGGAGGGTGTACAATTATAAATAAATGTAATGATCAGAGTTATAGATTACTTTTATTTCAGAAATGCATGTAGATTCTCTTATTTTGTCAGCTCCTCAAGTTAGCAGTACTAATATTAAAAAAGTGTCCCTTCTTTGACAAGTTCCTAGCTGTATTATGTGGCAATTTTATATTTTTGCATCACATTTTTTGGTCTATTTTTCATAAAATTGTAGTTTTCTGGAAAATCAGTGTCAAATCATTAGAGACTGAAGTTAGAAAATAATGACAGACATTTGAGTTTCAGATTTCATACTCTTCAGAAAAGTCATACTAATGCAAGACCTACTAATATTCTATTATCTTTCTAAGTTTATAAAAGCGATATTTAAAATGTGTCCTTATTTTTGTCCTTTGTCCCACTTCTGTGTATGTCTTTGTCCAGATTTCTTGCTCTGAAGTTGAGAGGTACGAGTGTCAAAGTCATCACCATCAGCCAGTGACATTTCAAATTGTGACATACTTGCACCCCACTCCCCCATGTAGTGACTCTGGATGTGTCCAAGCAAGGCAAGGAGCAGTTATGCAGTGTATGTCTGCAGAGTATTCCCCCTTCCAAGGTAGACACAAGTACAGCAGTGGCTTTTCATCTTTCCTTGATTTTGCAGAATGTTCTGGTTTTCTGTCATATTTTTATACTGTTGATTTATGCTTCTTCTTATTCAGAAAATGTATGCTGTCACAGTGCCCTGTTGCTCTGTGTTTAAGTAGCAAAGCTTCAATGACCATCAGGTAAGCTTGTCTGAGATTGTAAGATGCAAGTAACCTTTAATAAGCATACTGTTAAAGAATTACCAACACTGAAAGCCTTTTTGTTGTTGCCATGCAGAGAATATTTACATAACTAGATAACACATAAGCGTTAGGTATTGAAATGCATATGATAGTATTTGTAATAAAGGACAGGATTACAGTATTTTCAGAAGCTCATTACATTTGTTGCAGACTTGCAGTCATCTTTGCAGGCTTTACCCATAAACTAAACAGAATGCCAATCTATCATGTGTGATCCATAACCTGTGCAGTAATTCTTTAAGCAATTTATCTTGAGCTTGTTTCTTTTTGCTGTTCATTTTTTACTTTGATCGTGTTTTCCCCATGAAACAAGTAGATAGTTGATGTCAGTCAGCAGGTCTTTTTTGGATAAGAAACATTTTTACAAGTGGGGGTATCACAGAGATTGCTACTTTCAGCATGTTACTTGGTACTTTTATTAAGCTGAATATAAGTTATAATTAGAACTGCAGTGCAAGAAGAAGTGGTTTGAGTTGAGTGCTGTTTGTTTGTTTTTTTATACTTGATTTTGACTGGCATTCCAGTAATGTATTTAAAAAGTAATTTATTTTTTCATGCCTCACAGCCTTTTTGTTTACATCTGGATATTAAGTAAGCTGTCATGTAGTCAATGCATTGAAATATTTTTTTCTTCTACACTTCATTTTGTCTTGATTAGACTCTTAATGATGGTTTGGCACCCAGGTCAGTGTATTTAATTAAAGTTCCAGTTGTTGTGATTTTGAGCATAGCTCCACCCTTTATAGATGACCACACCCCTTCCCATTGGCCCCATCCATTAAGCTGTCTCCTGCAGCCCCCCTTTAATTTGAAGTCACCAGCCGCCACTAGTAGTATCTTAAAATTAAAAGAGACGTTTCTGAAATTTTGCAGCAGCAAACATTGAAGTGAGTGAACTCACTTATCATGGATAGGATCCAGGAGGATTGTTCACCTACGCTATATAGATCCCTGAGTAAAATAAGCATAGTGCTTGCTAGGTATTTAATTTATTGGGGAAATGAATACCACCATTTCATTTCATGACATACTGTGATTTTAAGGAACCTCTTTGAGCAGAAGGATGCCATAAGAATTTTTGAATGGTTACATTTATTTCTACAGCTTTGTATGTGCGGTTCATATAGGGAGTCCTTGAAGAATGCGCGCAATTTTTGAATAAAAGATTATTCTGAAGATGAGTATTCCATATTTTCCATTCAGTTATGTATTCATCTATGATTTGATGAAAATTATGCTCACTCAGCTCCGTTGTCTTTTTAGTTGATTGAGCTAGTATCAGGTCTATATGTATTATACGCAAATCCAGGTAGATTTGCTTTATCCTCATTGCAAACTGGGAGCAGACAGAATAAGATAGACTTCATTAGATTGACGTTATAACATCACATATATTGCCACCTTGTTAAAATTTCCCAAAAGGGACATATGGAATTCAAGGGATCTGTCAAAAATACTAATACGTCATCAGCATATAATGGCACTCCTCCCACAAGTAAGTCATTGCAATTACAATTTCCCCTTTGAGACTAGTACCTGCCACAAGCAGATTGCTACTGGTTCAATAGCCAAGGTAAATAAGAGTGGTACCAGTGAACATGCTTGTTGAACTCCCTTCATGATTTCCAGAGAGATAGATATGTAGGGCCCTATGCAGATGACTGCTTGGGCATCCTGATAAATTTTAAAAACTGCATTAATAAAAGTCTACAGGAATAGAAAGGTCATTACCATGTAAGATAGGAAATGCCATTTCAAATCGTTAAAAGTCTTTTCAACATCAACTGATAAAAAGGCATTGAGAACACTGTGGATGTGAGCTTGTCCTGCCATTCGGCTGCCCTCAGAATGTGGTGGTGAGCAAACCTAAACTTTATGAATCTTATTTGGTCCAGATGAAATAAAGAAGGTAGAACAGGAGAAATGTATGCCATCCACATACTTATGTAGATTTTAGTATCCACATTTAAGAGTGAAATTGGTTAATAGATGGAAGGAAAACTGTATTCTTATCTGGCTTCAGAAGCAGGAGAATGATAAAATGCTTCCATGAGAGCGGAACAGGCTCTCACATAGCAGCAGCTGCTTTAGAGGCTTCACTAAACATTTTCAGACCAGGTGATGGCAAAACCTTATAGACCTCTGAAGGTAAGCCATATTTACAGTGGGATTTATTAGCCTTTTGTGTTTTAATGTCCATTAGTATCTCTTGCAAGGTGATGGACCAGACAAGGGTACTAGCCTGCTCCTCTGAAAAGGGTGGGCAAAAGAAGGAGTGAAAAGGGGGATTTGGTGTCATCAAATCATAAAAACACAGGGAGATCCATGTAGTTTTATATTGCTTGATAATAATCATGGAACTGAGTTATAAATTCATTTAAGGATAGAAGATTTTATTAGCTGCCTGTCCCAAAGTTGTGAAGATTGTGAATTGCTTGATCATTTTCCATTTTATGACATTTTCTAGCTATTTGGGAGTTGACTTGTGGGGCCAACTCAAAAAATTGAAGACACAACCTATCAAGAGCCAGTTCTGACTTATTATTTATAATCTCTTAACTTTTTCCCCTCATCTGTACTAACTCTACTTCAGATTAATAGAAATGTCTATATTTCTTTGCCTGAACTTTATTGTTGTACTCTTGAGGCTAGAATAATTCTGTATTCCACTTTTTCCAAATACCCATAGTCCAAAATCTTAACTTGGAATGCAAAGTAGCTTTAAAGGACTCACAGAGAATATGTAAGGTGTATGTCCCCTGAGAATGCATTTCAAGAAACTCCCTGGCGAACTCTGATAAGCAGTTAGCAAAATCCTTCTGTCTTCTATAGAAAGGAAGAAGCCTACAAAGCTTAAGCAGAGATGGATCCCAATCTGGAAAAAGATCCAGCATACCATCATTGCATGAGTATGGTTATGACACCACCTGATATTTTAGGGTAGAAGCTACTAGTTTAGAGTCTCCATAAAGCATGTCTAGCCCGGTGTGCATTTGACATCTTGATGAACAATGTGTATAAAATGAAGGGGATGGTCAAACAAATTTCCCCAGATCATTGAGAAATATATTGAGTGTCCATGACTGCAGAAAATTAGCTAATGGAGGAATAAAAGGTATAAAAGCAGATGTATTGGTAGTGTCTGTTACACAATAAAAGTCTCCCATAACTACCTGAAAACCTGGAGGCCTATCTTGCAGATCATGTAAGATGAATTGTATTATACCTAAACATGTGGTGGGATGGATATAAACTGTAGCAAAGTCAGCATCTCTGACTACTGTCAACACAGCAGCTGCTGCCTCACTCCCAAGAAGGAAATATTATCTAATACCACTGCTTGAAAAAACACATTTTTGTAATATCAGAACAATCCCTTTATTCTTCAACATGGCATGTGTGGAACAGGAAATGAAACCAAAGTGGCATGAGTTTAACTTAAGTAACTCTTGGTAGAAGAGATGTGTCTCCTGGAGAGCAATTACATCAGGTGATAATGGCTTGAGCCATGTACCCACTCTAGTTCTTATGAGGGACTTTATGCCATTTACATTAAGACTGAAAGCTGTCATGCTTATGTATAATTACAGTGACAAAAGACACCCCCGACAATAAAAGCCAGTCATGCAGGTGTCCTGTAGTAAAAATGCTAGTGAATTATAATATCAAGTCAAACACTATTTTGTCCCTTGGCCTGCTGAACCAAAAAAAGTGTAGGTAATGACTTTGCATTGCAACCTAACATAATTAACCTCATTTACACACATAAAAGGTAGGAACAAGTCTAATCTTAAACTGTCTGCAATATTAGTTTGCTTCCTAGGTGCAGTGAGCATCTTTCTCTCCAACTCCCCTGCTGAATCCAATTTGGCAGGTACTTACAATTGCTAAGTACGCTAACTAAGAAATTCCATCTATTCCAAACACCCAGGATCTGCAATTATCCAAAATTAAGCTTATATAGCCATGCTGATTTATGCATCAACACAGTCTACTAGACCTTTTAGCCAGGAGAGCAGCAAGGGCAAAGGCAGAAGTCAGAAAGGATTTTTTATTTGCAGCTTAAATAAATGACTGTTAGGCATTGCCCTGATAGTGCAGAGATTGTATTCCAGAGTTTTGCTACACAGAGAGTATAGACTTTGACTGCAGTTTTTGTAAGGCTTATACATGACAAGCAGAATTTGTCAAAAAACAAAGGTGACATCTTGGGGGGGGGTTAGTAGTGGAGAATTGGACTTATAGCTGGATAGGAAGTGGAATTAAAGATAATTTTGCACGTTAAGAGAAGTTGGTTATCATTTTCTTGGTGGGATAATTTTAGCCAACTTAGAGGTTTTGGTGCAGAATACTGAAGTGTTCTGTGACTTGTGTGAACTGCAAATCTAGCTACCTTGTTCTAACACTGTTCTAGTTTAGATTTTAGGGTAGATTGGAGGTTAGTCAAGATGGAATAACTATACAATAATGAGGAAAGTCAGTATGCACTGACAATAATGGCCATGGAGGATGCAATAAGGATTTTTTTGGCTCTGTACTTTGTATGTGGAGGTCATTTTTGAGGTTGCCATCTACTGTAATTCCAGTTTTGTATGGAGCAGTATTTCAATTTAGATATTGTTGAGGGATGCAAAGTTTAAATTACTTTTCTTATAGGTAAGTGATTTGCATAAAGATCAAAGGAGAGGTTTTCATGGGATTAAGGAGTTGGCAGTTACAAAGCCAGTTTTCAATAGCGTTAAAGGCATAATGTGTAATGTTTTCTAAATTTTCTAGATTTTCTGAGCGCTAGATAAGGGTGGAATTATTTGTATACTATACAAAGGATGCTTGCTGTACAGAAGTATGAAAATTGTTTATAAAACATTAAATAGAAGAGGACCAAGACTAGAGCTTTGTGGTATACCTGTAATGATGGGTAGATAAGGGAAAAGCGCAGAATTGTCTTGGCAGGGCAATAGGTTGTGGGGTGGTGATGGTGACCAATGTGCTCTCTCAAGCCAGAATTTAGGAGTTAGATTCAGCACCAGTCTACTTGGAATCCTGGCCTGCAGGAATTTTAAAAGATCCTTTTGTTCTGTATCGTCTTGCACCCCAAGAATTCTAATATTATCGCATCTACTATATTTTTTCTTCATCTTTCAACCTGTCCTGCAATGTTTGAGTGAAGTCAAGTAAAAAACTTAGTTGATGTTCCCTTTCATCCTTTCATCCATGCATGTTCCGATAGATTATGTGATCTGATTAAAAAGCATCAGCATGATCCACTAGTCCTTTACCTGTAGCTTTTATTTCTAGTACCTGTTGCTGCTGTAAAGAGATTTGATTGTGGCAATTTTAATGTATTAACTAACTATAGAAGTTAGTAGTGTTATCTCTGGTTGAGAGGTTTCTGACTGGGAAGTGGCAGATGCCTTCTGCAAGCCTTCATTGGCGAGGAAGTGACAGCCATCAGTGCTGCAATGCTAGATTTAACAGCCATATGCTCCATAGTTGGTCAGAACATGTTCAAGCTCACTTTCACTTTACTTGCAGCTTTCTTTGGTGGCAGAGAATATATCTAACTTCTGGTGGAAGGTTTTAAGAGGTTTAATTACTCCACTGGTTGAAAAGCTAGATGAAAAGCCACTTTAATAACCCCACTGGTTCCTGAAGCATCCTGGAACTGTGCACTAAAAGACCCCTCATCTTTGTAAGCAGAACCAGAATCCCTGCAAACTCATAGAGTACTGAACCTGCAGAGAGTCCTGTGACTATCTTCAAACCCAGCTAATGGCAATTCGAGAGTAAGACAGACATTTGTAAAATTACAAATTCTGATTCAAGACCCAAACATTTGATTTAAAAGGAAGACCAGATATGACTGCACACGCTCTGGTTCCTTTCATAGCAACAATATGCATTCTGTGTCCTAGTAGTTAGCTCTCTTTACCAGCGTGAAGCCAATCCTGCTCTTTCCTGCTTGCGCCTGCCACTCAAATCTCATTGACCATGATACTCACCTTTATCTAATGATAGGTGAGCTTACACAACAGCTCCAAGAAACATTTCCAAGCTAAGCCCAACTGGATTCTGGGTTTGGGCAGCCACAAGAACAGTAGGGTTTGTTGGGCCAGTGGTACTGCAAGAGTTGTTCTGCCCTCTAGTGGTTTCATGAGAGCTTTGCCATAAGGTGAAGCCCTATGTTAACTAGCCACTTTTTGTACCAGTGCTCAATTATGGCCAAAGGTTTTGGGTAGCAATTAGAAGGATAAGATTGTGGATAATATGAAATGAAGATACTTGATGTGCCCTTGGACCCACATCTCATGACAGAGCAAGGAGCCCATCAATACAGAATAATCTCAGAGTATAGCTGCTGCTTTTTTGAGTTGAGTCAAATCAGATGAGGTAGTCAGGGCACCTAATCATTTGCCCCAGGAACATTCTGTCAGAGGTGTACTGGAAACATCTAATGGCCAGGAGGCAGTTGGACAGATCAATACTATATTGGGGAAATTATATGTTTCATCTTGATTAGACACAAATGAGGTCCCTCACAATGAAGTGGGGAATGTTGCTGAGAGTAAGGTATTCCTGAAACAAACATTTTAGTAAAAGGATGGATTGATTAGATGGATAAATGGAAGACTATATGGATGCATGGATGGTTGGATGGATGAAATCTGTCTTTTACTAAGTTCTCAGCCTTATTTTATTTATTTATTTATTTTTATTTAAATTTGTTGACCGGGAGTGTCCGACTGGACGTGGGTCCATTTTCAGACGAGGCCCGGGGAGAAAAGCTCCACAGTAAAATAAACAGACAGTAGTTACATTGGATTACATAGCGATTAACAATTTAACATAGAAATTACTTACAACATATTTACAGATGAAGAACATAGTACATCAGTAGACAGCTAGAATCTTTATCTGTGAAGTACATAACAGGCATTAACAAATGTAACAATGAGAAGTTCCTGCTGTATAATAAGTATTAGGCTTATGAGCATCTGAACTTGCTACAATCTAGGTAGTTAGTGGAGGTGAAAGAAAGGTAGTAGTTGGATGGGGTGGATGATATTAGAGTGGGAGTTGCAAGGCATAGCCAGCATGTTTTTAGGTGCGCTTTTAATAACGTTTTGAAGTTGGTGCATGATGGTATGGAGGTAATTGTGGGTGGGAGTGAGTTCCATAATTTGCCTATGGTGCAAGAGAATAGTGCTTCACCAGCAGAGTTATTGGCTTTAGTGATCTGCAAGTGATTTTTGTTGCTGGATCTTAGTGGTCTGGTGGTGCGATAGGGTTGGAGTAGATTCTGGAGAGATGGGACATTTAGTGGATGGTTTACTAGTTTGTGGGCAAGTGAGAGTTGATACCACTGAAGGAGGTGAGGGAGTTCAAGCCAGCCCAGTTCAGCAAGTGAGAGACAGTGGTGACTATGGTAGGATGCCCCTGTGGCGAATTTGGCGATTTTGTTGTAGCAGGTCTCTAGCTTGTTTAGATCACATTGCCTTAGGTTGGTATATACTGGGGAGGCATAAAGTAGGGTGGAGATAAGGTGGCAATTTGCTATTGAAATCTTTGCTGCTTTGGTGAGAAATTGTTTATTTCTGTATAATGCTCCTAGTTTTTTGTGGACTTTTTTTATGGTCATGGATATGTGAATGTCAAATTTTAGTTTATTGTCTATTTCCACTCCTAGCAATTTGGTGTGTTCAGTTGGGTATATAGTGGTGTTGTCTTTTGCTGTGATGTTAAAGTGAGAGTTGTTTTGAGTATGTTTGGTGGGTTGGAAGATGCGTAGTTTAGTTTTGTTTGGGTTGAGTATTAATTGGGCATCGGATAACCATGTTTCAACAGAGGAAAAGGCTTCCTGTGTGACTTTTTGCAGTTTGGGTAGGGACTGGGCTGAGCAGATGATGGTTGAGTCATCTGCGTATTGGATGAGTGTGCCATGTTTGGTGGCAGAGGCTAGATTATTGGTGTAAACAGAGAAAAATAGGGGTCCAAGGATGGATCCTTGGGGAACCCCTATGGAGACCGGTAGTTGGGGAGATATGTCATTCTGCCATACAACGGATTGTTGGCGGTCAGACAGGTAACTCTGAAGCCAGTTGGTGGCTGATTGTGAGAAGGATAGGTTATTGAGGACAGAGATAAGTTGTTTGTGTGGGACCATGTCAAATGCTTTAGATAGGTCTAGGAAAGTAGCAGAGGAGAGATAGCCATTGTTTTTATGCTGAAGGATAGTGTTAGTAAATGAGAGTAAGGCAGTGGTGATGCTATGGTTTGGTTGGAAACCATACTGAGTACTGTAAAGGAGGTTGTTAGTAAGGAGGTAGTGTGAGACCTGAGAGTGTATGCATCTCTCTAGTATTTTGGAGAGTGGAGAGAGAATAGCTATGGAGCGGTAATTGGTTAGTTCTGCAGAGGGTCCGCCTTTGTGGAGGGGAATTATATGTGAGACTTTCCACGATGTGGAATCTATATGTGAGACTTTCCAGAATGTGGAATTTTCCTCAGTGAATCCAGTACACTACTCAGGAGAATAAAATTACTCAGCAATTAACTGCATCCCTTATACTGTCATTTAAGGTACACAATAAAAGGTTTTTTTTTTTTTTGGGGGGGCGGCTATACTGACTGTAATACTTGCCTCTAAGTAGTCCTTTTATGACTTGAAAGTATATAATGACTGCCTATACCTCCTGTAAATAACTCATGGAGACAGAGTGCCTGGGGTTTTACATTGCAGTTGCAATCAACACACTACCAACAGCTACTTTTACAGAATGACATTGTATTAACAAAAATAAAGTTTGTTGCACACAGTGTTGTATGGCAATAACAGTGCATGTCTTAACTGTATGTATGTGTATGAATATGTTTGTGTGCATGTGGCGCATATGTGTGTGTGTTTGTGTGTGTGTGTGTGTGTGTGTGTGTGTGTGTGTGTGTGTGTGTGTGTGTGTGTGTGTGTGTGTGTGTGTGTTTGTTTGTCTCTAGTTGTACATATGTGTTCTTGCAAATGTATGAGAAGTAGAAAAAAATCAGAAACTACCTTCTAGCTTTCACTGGTCTTTTGACAAGAAGGCAGTACATAAACCATTGCTTTGTTAAACATTTGCAGTCTGAGTATATGTTATAGTATCTATGCAGACTGTTTTGCAAAAGACTAGAAATTCAGGATGCAACAGTGACTTAAGCCAAGGCATGAAAAGATGGTACCAACACACACACACACACACACACACACACACACACACACACACACACACACACACACACACACACACACACACACATATGCATGCCCACACAGGAGCATTGACTCATGTACAACACACCTTCTTTGGGATGCTGGAAGAAAGCAATGTGCATTTGGTGAAAATCCTTAGAGACACGGGAAGCAGACTTTCTCAGGTGACAACCCAGGCAAAAACTAAAATGGAGAAATGATCCCTGTGAGGCAGAGTATATATGAGTCCTTTCCAACTACAGCCTGAATCAAAAAGAAAATAGATATATGTGTTTGCATGCCTACATAGAACAACTCCTTATTGTATAACTGTTGGTGCTTTGGTTGATTATCAGAGACAATGAAATAGTGCACTTTATTGGTGGTCTGAAGTAAGGAAGTTTCTTTTCTTTCACCACTGTGTGCAGTGCTGTATATTTACAGATGAGCGAGCATTGGCGTGTTCCCTTTGGTATAGCTTTATCTCAGTTTTGATCAGTCACAGCATGCTGATTTAACACTGATGAATCTGTAGCCAATGATGTAGAAAAAAAAATATGCCTACACAAGGTCAACATGTATAGTCCACAGTGACTAGTATTCGTACATAGCGGTGATGATCTAGAGGCATAACCTGAGTGGCATCTCCATCAGGTGGCACTAAACCCACAGGTGGCAGTTTTCTTCTTTCACATAGCTTGCGGGTACTGATCTGGTCCTTAGTGAACATTGGGCATCTTCATGCCTCTGCTGGGTCTCCTAATGTACTCTGTCAGCTCTTTATTCATGCAGCTTACTGCTTTGACAGCTAAATATCAGTGGTCAGAATACTTCCTAATAGCTCCTATGCTTCTTGGATGAGCAAAGCTCTCTAAAGGAAGCAGAACCCTTCTTGTCGGACTGGCATTTTGACTCCCAAAGTTTAGTCCCAAAACTGGGTTATTAACTCGGTAAGAAGCAACATTAATGCACTGTCCATTGAAACACTAAAGAGAGAGCATGAGAAATACAATATCATGTACTCCAGGGTGAGGTCTCAAAACATAAATCAGATCAGTGTCAGCTCAACTGCAAACTATCGTCAATCCACAGAAATAACCCACTATATAAACAGTCTTGAACAGGCTGATATGTTTTACCATTTCAAAGTATTTCATTGTTAAAAATCTCTTAAATAATTTTAACTGGTGTTTTGAATAAATCCAGGGAATAAGGACAGGGAGAGAGTTAACATTTATTCTATATAATCAGATGCATCAATAATAGAGATGAAGTCAGATTCTTGGACGTTGGCCACAGAACAACAAACAGTGGATCAATATGTTGAATTGTTAATAATGGAACCACTTTAAAATTACAGACACACATGCAGTGAAGCAGAAAGAAAGAAAGAAAAGAAAGAGAAAAAAAGAAATATAGATAGATGAAAGTTTAGTTTCACTAACAGACTGCTCTACAACTGCTGGCTAAGAAAAAAACAAAGTCTGTGTTAAATGATGTCAAGAAATAAAATAAAGCTTTCTGCTCCCTCGACTACAGTCCACAGCTGACACTTCATCACCCTGATATTTATTTCCCAATATACAGCTACAAGACAAGCAGAGATAAACTGAAATAATGGGGACATGACGCTCTTGCCCAGGATATAACCACAATCTCCTGCTGAGCTTTGTTTGTCAGAACAGGCACAAGGCTCATTATTTTACTAGCCGCCGATTCAAGCACCCCAAGCGAACTGCTGACTGTAGCCAGTAGTGATTCACAGAGGGCCAAGGGAGGAATCAAAGCAAGAAGGCTAGACCTGAAAATGTCATTTGGAATTTTTCTTTTTCTTTTTTTTTTTTTATTTGAGTCTGTATGTATTGTTTGGCTTGCTATACAACAATGCCAATGCAAAGGGTGACTTATTAAAACTGAGAGATGCACATAGGCAAAAAAAGCATTTGAAGTGTTTCTATTTATGTAAGAGACTTCTTGTTCAAAGGTAAAATATCATAAAAAGATGCAGTTTTAGGTTAGTAGCTGAGCCTTTCTTTCTTTCTTTTCTTTTTTTTTTCTGATCACACATTTTCTGTCGGACAGAAGTAAATAATGGAATTTCATGAGTGTTTTGAGTGCACATTCTGTGACAATCATATTGCCTTTAATGATGATTTACAGCCAAAATTGAAAATAAAGTGAATTATTTTCATAATCTGCATGAAACATCCATGTGAGTAACACTCCATGTTGCAGCCTCTCACAGGTCAGGCCCTTGAGGAATGTTATGTTCATATGACTGCTGTCTAGGATGATGGGATACCACTGGTATTGCTGAGCAGAAAGAAAATACTGTTCATGTCTTAGCATACTTTGTTCTGAATGTGCTTTTTACTAAATGTTTTTAAATACTTGCTATAGATGGAGACTAAAGAGTGTCGCAGAAGGCAGTTCTGCACAAAGAAGCATTATTTGGCAAACCATAAACAGGAATGACTGAAAATATCCTGCAATGGCCAGATATAGTTTGCATATATCTATATCTATATTTATATCTATATCTATATCTATATCTATATCTATATCCATAGATATTTGATACAGATGTAGATATAGATGCAGATATGGTTGTACTTAAAATAATCTAAACAGCATAAGAGACAGCAAAAATATCTAAACTCAGAAATATCAAAAACAACAGATATTTAAACATAAAATATTGACAAAATTAAAGTTATACCAGGAAGGGCTTTTGTCCTTTCCCAACTGCTGTGTGTCTTGGAATCAGTATATATAATAGCAGAAGATGTGGAGGGTGCAGGGGTTTTGCCCCCATGCAAAAACATTGGTTTTGGATGTGACTGGATTTTGTACATATTTTGCTTTTAAACATTTTTTTTTGCTGTTGCCATTCTTGAGTTTAGATATATTTTGCTGTCAGTGTTATGCTTCGTAGATTATTTTAAGTGTGTGTGTGTGTGTGTGTGTGTGTGTGTGTGTGTGTGTGTGTGTGTGTGTGTGTGTGTGTGTGTGTGTGTGTGTGTGTGTGTGTGTGTACTAACTCCTAGAACATACAAATTCAGAGAAGAGCAAAATAAAGTGAGGAATGTACAGCACTCACTTTTTTGATCTTCTCCTATTCTAACTACCCCGACAAGATGCAGCCAAACTTTCAGTGATGACAGCATACCTCTAAGTTTCAGTACCAGAGAAGAGAAAGTATAGAATGCTCCTCTGCATCTGTGTCTATAGAGGCAGTAGACAAAAGTCAACCACATACTTAGATTAAATGGAGCAGATTATGTGAATTTCCACACAAGTCAATCATGTCTTTTACTTATGGAAAAATTCTCCTCAACCACTGAAGAATTCTAGTCCTGAGATCAAAGGTTCATAGATTTATACCAGGCTAACAATCATTAGGGCCCTTATTAGCCTAGCCATGCAACCCAATTGTTTGACATTGGTTTTGACATCTGAGAAGTAGAAACCAAAGATGAGATGGCCTGATGGCCCAGCACAGGGCTCTGTGGGACTCCATTGGTGACCAGACACTTTGTGGAGGTGATCTCATTGATCCTAACCTCTTGGGTCTTGTCTGTGAGCCAGCTAGCTATTCCTCATGTTTAAATGGGTTTATGTCTACTTCCATAAGTTTGTTATCAATGGCTGAGTAGGTTATTGTACTAAATGCTTTAGTCAAATCTAGGTAGCCAATATTCACCATTTTCCTCTCATCCATCATCTTAGTGAACTTTTCAAAGAAGTCTCCTGGTTCAGTAAGCATGACTGTCACTCTTCTGGTCAGGATAAAACAGACGAACATTCATGGGTTCTGTTCAAACAGCTTTATTACACACAAACACATCAGAAATGAGGCTTTGCAACTTAAACTTAGATAAACATAAATAGACTGACTACTACACTCATACATGTTAACACTCTGGCTGTTCTCTAAAAATGGCACTGTTGCCTACACATGCACTGGATTTATATAAATGTGCTACATCTGGAAATGCTTCTTAAAGGTACACACACACAATCTGATCTACATCCTCCCTCTTTGTGAAATAGTCGTTATACGAAATGATAGTATTCAATGACATGCAATTTACATAAATTATCTTTTGACATGCAGCTATACAAAACTAGTTATTTGGCATGCAATCATACAAAATTAGAACATATAAAATAATTGCAAAAGCTTTTGACACAATACCCCACTCGGGTATTATAGAGAAACTTACCAGCTTAAATGTAAACCCATATGTCACAAGATGGGTTGCAAACTGGCTAAAGGACAGAACCCACAGGGTTAGACTTGCTGGCGCCATGTCAGACTCCAAGCCGGTCACAAGTGGTGTCCCACAGGGCTCAGTCCTTGGCCCCCTGTTGTTCGGCATCTACTTCTCAGAAGTACAGGCAAACATAGGAGGACTATGGCTGACAAAGTTTGCAGATGACTACAAACTGGGCGCCATAGTGGAAAGTACATCGGACACAGATATCCTTCAGAGGGGTCTCACGGAAACTGATAACTGGTGCCAGAGCCATGGCCTGAAGTTAAATGCCAAAAAATGTATAATCATACCCTTCGGGAAAAACAAGGTAACCCCAAGCTACCATATAGGTGGCAATCCATTAAGCACAGAAGAGGTTATCAGGGACCTGGGGACCCAGGTTGACAGTGGCCTTTCTTTTGACACTCACATTGCTAAAGTGGTTAGAAAGACCTACATTGCCCACCTGATCATGAAGGGATTCACATCCAGATCAAGTGAGGTCATTTTTCCCCTGTACTCTTCACTTATCAGACCAATGATCGAGTACAATGCCCCATTCGGGATGTATCTCACCCTACACCTGCAGCAATTGGAGAGACCCCAAAAGTTCCTCACCAAAAGGATAAAGGGACTCCAAAATCTGTCATATGCTGCCAGACTGAAGAAACTCCAGCTCTATTCAGTCACATACCATCTGCTCAGAGGTGACCTGTGCCTGACATACAAGGCCATTTCCAACCCGGAATTAATGGACATGCTCCACCTCAAAAAATCAAATCTACCAGATCCACTAGAGCAAGCGACTTAAACCATAGCACGGATATAAATAGGACATGCTGGAGGGATAGATTTGTCACCCGGGGACTCCCTATGCTGTGGAATAAAATCCCAGTCCAGGTGAGGCAGAGCACCTCGCTGGCTCTGTTCAAGAGAAATCTTGACCGGTGGATGGGAGATCGTAGGTTTACCCCGGGAATCATCTCTGTGTCACTGCTGGACAGAGGCACAACAAACTAATGGGCACAGTATTTTTTAACATAAGGGGTGGCATAAGCCACAAAACTTTGGGCTAGGCTTATAAATACCTTAGGGCAGATAGCCTAGTATAAACCTATGAACCTATGAACCTATGAACCTATGAACCTATGAATTATGTCCAAGTTGCTGTGTATTTTACACTAGGTCTGGAAATACGATGTAACCGTGTAACATAAAAGTCAGAATTAGATCTAACAATGGGGACTGTCTTCAAGGAATTTTCACGAAACAAGCAAGTTGGTCACAAGTACCCGAAACTGCACTGATAAACCAAAAAAAGGTACAAGCCAGATAGCCAGTCCCAGATGATTGTTTATTCCGCAAATGTTCTTTGGTTTGCAGTGTGATTTATCAGTATTGGTTCGTGGATTTGCGGAATAAACAATCACCTGGGACTGGCTATCTGGCTTGTACCTTTTTTTGGTTCAAGGAATTTTCAACTTTAGGAACATCTGGGACATCATCAGGAATGGGAATGGATACTGTGACATGTTCTGCGGTGCGAACATTGCCAGGGTTGTTCTGAAATCAAGAGTCTGTATCACAGGTACGATATTTCAATATCATTTCTGATACAGGAAGAAGATGTCTGTGGTTTCTCCTGTACTCTATACCCTGAGATTGCACTAAGTAGGATCTCGGCTCAGTACATATACCTCTCACTTGACAAATCTGATCAAAGCTTTTCACCATTTGTATCCTCACTGTCTCTCCTTCTTTTAACGGATGAAGAAATCTGCTCCTTTTATCATAGCTGGACTTCTGCGAAGAATGTTTCTTAAAAAGTTTGGCTTTGATTGCTCTGTTGTTTTTAGCATTAGGCACCAACAAACTAGAGCTGATAGGCAAGGTTGTTCTGGTTTGACTAGATAGAAGTCTCTGAGCTGGCAAGCCAAGTAGGTTGTCACGGGGTATATTTCTGAGATTAAGTAAATTCAAGAAGATATAAGTATCGTCACGCTTTGACCTTGCCAGTAATTGCTTTGCACTATGAATTGCATGTTCAGCAAGCCCATTTGACTGAGAATATTCAGGACTGCTAGTAACGTGGATAAAGTCCCCCTCTTTAGCAAATCTCTGAAACAATTGACTGGTAAATTAAGAACCATTGTCAGAAATAACTTTGTGTGGACTGCCACAGACTGAGAAATGACTGAGAAATAATGTTTCATCGTAGCAATAACAGCACTGGATGTTAGGTTAGGTAGCAAATCGATCTTAAACCAAATCGAACAAGAGTCTACCAACACTAAGTAATGTTGACTGTCCCACTCAAATATGTCAGCTGCTACTGTTGACCAAGGTAGTTCAGGAATTTGTCTTAGATGAATGCAAATACCACTTAGTACTGTTGCACACTGAACAAGAAGAAATCACTTTATCAATGTCTTTTGCTAGAGAGGGCCAAAATACTAGTCCTCTTACCATACTTTTGGTAGAATCAGAACCTGGGTGGCCATGATGTAAAATCTGAATATATTCATGTTGTAAGGAAGTAGGAACAACAACTTTTGGACATTTGAAAATTATACCATCTTCCATCAGCATCTCATCTCTCTCTAAGGAAAGTAAGGTTGTACTTCTGGCAGTACACAGGATTGCTTTGATGGCCATCCTACATTGATGAAGTGGTTGAGCTTTTGAAAAATTGTATCAGTCTTTGTATGATCTCTCAGTTCATCAAACCTTGTGGTAGAAAAGTTATGCACTTTCCTGACATCAAAATCAAAATTCTCTGCATAAAGCTGTTCCATGGTATTTCTGGGCAATCTGGATAAGGTATCAGCCAGATAAAGAAGTTTACCCTTTGTAAAGACCATTTTGAAATTATACTTTTGCAATTTGAACATCATTCTTTGTAGTCTTGCTGGAATGGAATGTGTAGGCTTCTTTAAAATAGTAACTAGAGGTTGATGGTCAGTTGCTATCTGGATTGCTCGGCCATAAATATAATCATGAACTTTGAACATGCGAACACAATTGCCAAAAGTTCCTTCTCAATTTGAGCATACTGCATCTCAGTTTGGGTAAGGGTTCTAGATGCATAGGCAATAGGTCTGCCCTCTTGAAGGATAACTGCACAAAGACTGAACTGTGAAGCATCACAGGAAAGAACGGGTTCATATTAAAACACTGAATGCTGAAAATAGTGAATGGTGTTTCATTGACACAATTAGCGAATGCTGAAAATGTCGAAACCACAGAACAACGATTTCTTTCCTAGGGAAAGAAATCACTGTTCCAAACCCAAAAAAAACATTAAACACTTCCAAACACATACACACATACCCTAACCCTAATTATACCCCCAAAAAAACAGTAAACAACTAAATACACATATGCATGTAACCCAACTGTACATCTAATGAAAAAAGACAGTAAACATTTTAAAACATATGCCCTTACCTTAGCCCGCACCCTAACCCTAAGGTCAGTAACTCTCGCACATTTACATAAACAGTTCCAAACACATACACACTTACCTTAACCCTAATCCTACCACCCCAAAACAAAAGTAAGCACCTGAAAACACATACACACGTAACTCAACCACATATCTAATGCAAAATAAAAAACAGTAAACACTTTCATACATATGCACTTACCTTAACCTGCACCCTAACCCTAAGGTCAGTAACTGTTGCACAATCATGCTCGGGAGCTATACTGGACAAGGGACTACACTACACTTCAGAAAAAGCAAAGCAACAAAGCGATCAAGTGACTTCTTTCTCAGGGAAAGAATTTGCTGAACAGCCGCTTTGCTGTTTTGCCTGTTCGTCCTACATGTGTCAACGAAAGCGCATTCGACAAAATGCGTTTTTGTCGTTCTAATAGGAACCCGAAAGAACTGCTGGTTTGTGGACATCATAGTATCTTAATGTAGGTGGGTTAGCAATTTGCTGTTTGAGGTTATCAAATGCTCTCTAGTGTTATTCTAACCATGACCATGCAGCATTTCTGCATATCAGCTCTCTTAAAGGTGCTGATAACTCACTAAAGTCAAGGATAAATTTGCGGATCTGTTCATAAGCCTGTACTGGTAAATAAATGACCTACATAAGTAATTTCCGGTAGTCTAAATTTAAACTTCAGAGGACTGAGCTTTAAATTCACTTCATGTGCTCTGTCTAGAACTTTCCTGAGATTTCTTTCCTGCTCTGATTCACCATTACCTCCAACTAGTAAATCATCAACTATTATTGCAGATGAGTAGGCTGAAAAAATTTGCTCCATTGCACGTTGAAAGACTTCACTAGCAAAATTTATTCCAAAAGGCATCCTAAGTAATCTGTATCTGCCAAATGGGGTACTGAATGTAGTCAGTAGTGAAGATCTGCAATCAAGCATTACTTGCCAAAATGAACTCTTTGCATCCAAGACAGAAAATACAGTGGCATTTGGCATGAGGATTGCAATCTCCTCGACTCTACGCATAGGATGATGAGGTATTTTTAATGCCTTGTTTGAGTCTCTTGGGTCAATGCATATTCTGATCTCATCTAAATTTTTCTTAGAAGCAGCTACCATGGAAGATACCCATTCAGTTGTTCCTGTGACTGGACAAATCACACCTTGTTGCACCATTTTATCCAACTGGACCTTGACTTTGTCTTGCATATCTGTTGGAACTCTCCTTGCTGCTCTGACCACTGGACTGACCTCTGGATCTACTTTCATGAAGTACACAACTGGACGTTTGCCTTTGAAAACATCAGCATACTCTGAGACAATAGTATCACTGAAGTGGAAGTGGGGCATGCTTACATGATGTTCTTCTTTGGTAAAAGAAAGCAGTTTCATTCTCAGACCATTTGCCCGGGTCATCAGACTACATAAAATTGCAAGTTGTAACTGTTCCCAGCCGAATAGCATGAAAGCACCACTGAACCTTCAGTTTGAATCTCTTCACCTCCATATGCAACAAGCTTCACACAATTGACCAAATTAAGTTGCTGTTCAGCTCTCACTTTAGCAAATGTTTCTGCTGACATTACATTACACTTAGAACCAGTGTCTACTTTGAGCTCAGTGGGTTTATCATTGATCAACACAATACAAAGCACTTCATTCTTTGCCAATAAACCTACTGCATTAACCTTTTCACTGACTACTGATACACCAGGTCTATATTATAAAATCAAAGTCTTAAAACTTTGAATGTTATAATATCGAACCCATTCGATCGAAGCACCAGAAAACTGAAAGTCAGAATAGCAAATTTTTTTCTCAGGGAAAAAATTTGCTGTTCCGAAAAACATACACTCAACACAAGCACACCAAAATAAATAATCCACACACATACACTTCACAAAACCCTACACTAAACCAGACATACACCACTAGCTATCCACTTAACCTTAACCCAACCCTAACCTTAAGGTCCCTAACTATCGCACACTCATCTTACCCGCTCCCAAACCCTAAAGTCCCTATCGCACACTCACCTTACCTGCTGCCTAACCCTAAGGTCCCTATCGCACACTCACCTTCATTCTCACACTTACCTTAACCCAGTCCGTAACCTTCGCTCCACAGTCAAGGAAATAGCGAATCTGCAGAAATGGCCCATCTAATACTTTCCCTAGGAAAGTATTTGGTGTTCTGCAGCTTCACTATTTCAAGCGTTCACTGAAAAGGGTTCGATATTATAGCATTCAAAGTTTTAAGACTTTGATGTTATAATATAGACCCAATACACCATCTACATAGAATGTAGGGAAGCAGCTCTCTATATGATCAACTTGCTTTTTTGAGTGACCTTTCTTAACAATTGAATGAGGCTTGCTTGATTTACAAAACTTTTGAAAATGATTCCATTTTTTACACTTGTGGCATTGTTGACCAAATGCTAAGCACGACCCTTTTTTAGACATATGGCTGGCTCTGCAATTACAACAGTTAACAATAAGACTTGACTTGGATTTTGTTGACTCACTCTTATACTGTACTGAGCATCATCCTTTAACTGAACCAGTCTTGGAACTTGCTAGAAAGCTCTGGACTCTCCATGTCCTACCTACAGGGGTTGTTGCTGCCATGTGCTTAGGCCTGTTTCTGCTTGCCATGTGTTGCATGCTCTCTATGTTTGCTCTAGAGGCTGCTGAAACCATGATGCTTACTTGTGTGCCTTTCTGTGAGCTCATGGATTTGACAAATCTCTATGGCTTTGCTTAATGTTAAATCACTGTCATGAAGCAAAATCTTTCTCATTGCCACACTATTTACACCACACACAAGCCTGTCCTTTATTAACTCATCTTTCAAGTCACCAAATCTGCACATTTTAGCTTTATTTCTCAAGTCAGTGATATAAGCTGTAAAAGTTTCACCTGGCTTTTGGTCTCTAGTATAAGACAAGTGCCTCTCTAATGTAACATTTGTCTAGGGGTTGCACATTTCTCTAAATTTACATTTTAAGCACTCAGGGCCTTCCTTTGATTCAGATGGTACTGCAATATGATAGTTTGCTCTTTCTCCTTCATATATTTCTGGTGCATACAAAAATGAACGCTATCTTTCAATAGCTTCTGACCCAGCTAAGCTAAGTAAAATTAATTCCCTTGTATGTGCATCTTTGTCAGAAAAAGCTGCTTGCATGAAAATATATTCCTGCTCAAATACTCTCCAATTTTCTGCTATATTATGCTCAGACACAAGTGGACTTGGTCTGCAAAATGCCTCTGCCATATCAACACACAGTACCAAGGTTAATATGGAAACGAAAACAGCAAGGAGCTCGTACACGGAAGAGTAAAATCAATCCTTTAATCCACAGTTAAGCGCTTTCGACTGGAACACCCCAGTCTTCTTCAGAACTGATAAAAGCATACACCTATACAGGTATATATAGTCAGTATAAAATCAATTAGAAAAAACCTCCAAAACTCTTAAAGGTGTATATCACGATTTCGTAATTGCATAGTATGGAGAATACCTTCTTAACTTCTCAAACTGACAAGAAATTCCATAACTTCATATATACAATAACTAGGAATACTTAAAATGTTAAAATATGTACAAATATAACAAAATAAGTCAGATGCAATAATTATCTGAAATGAGTCATACATAAAAAACTTACATATAAATTCAATTGTACTTCACATTATATCAGTGCACTACGTATCATGTTGTTAAGTGAACTGGGTAAATCCCCCATATCAAATGTAAGTAATTAGGCATACTATATTAGATCCAATTCTATTGGGATAGTACCAGGAAAGGCTTGATACTAATGAAATCATTTAATCCAGGGGGTCTAGTAGCATCTAATAATATCTGCCACTTACTCTCTAATGTTGCTAAACGCATCTTCCAGTTACCCCCAAATAATGAGCTCTTTAATTGATCTATTATGGCAAAACGAAATTTATGCTCCTCCCCATGTTCTTGTATATGTCTATATAAAGCGTTTTTAGTATCCATTTTCTGTATACGATAGTAATGTTCATAAATGCGCTTCTTTAAGGGCTTTTTTAAGGGTCGTTCAGTTTTGCCAATATAGTAGGCAGGGCATGATACACACAACGCCAAGTAGATCACTTGGCTGGTATTACAGTTGCCTGTTCTAGATTTTATACAGGTGGAGCTGATGTCTTTTAATCTAATAAGCCTATCTTCATTAATGTGACAACATTGCTTGCATCTTCCGCATTTTTTCGTTCCCTTAAATACATCTAATTTGTCAAAGGATCTGTTAGCCTTTTCCAATATTCTTTTAAGATTTGTTTTTTTTTTTTTTTTTTTTTTTTTTTTTTTTAATAATATCAACACACAGTAGTGAAGGTGCTTGAAATCATGAACAAACATAGACACAAATATATATGCCAGAATTTTATGCCAGTACTTGTAATTATGCTCAATAGCACACCAAACTCTTTTCAATAACTGTACTTTGACAAATAAGTCTCCATAGCACAAGAATAGTCTGAAATCACTGTACTTTATGAAACCACTCCCTACCGGTGTAAGAAATACTTCAGAATGACTGTATTTTGTGAATAAACTGTACACAGTGGAAGAAGCTCAGAGTAAGAAACACTTTGTGATGAGTGCACTTTGCAAATAAACTGTACACAGCACAAGAACTTTTCAAAATGGTTGTACTTTGTGAAATAACTTTGCACAGTGTAGGAAACACTGAAATGGCTGCTTTCTGCAAATAAATACACACAGCAGAAGATTTCAAAATGGCTGTACTTTGATTGCACTTTGCAATATAACTGTACTTTGCACAACTCAAGCTCTTACTCTGCAAACACTTTGCACACTCTGAGATACTTCCAACAACTCTAGTTATGCTTTGAATGGCTTCAGTCAATGGGACATAATAGTTTGTGGCCAAACACAATCTTTTACTAAAAACATGCAGTTGCCTTCCTCTTTAAGCTGAATTTTTGCCCTTTTATTGTACTCGTTATGCCTTTTTAATTTCTTATCATGCTCATTATACTTTGTTGTGCCCGTTTTACTCTAAACATGTTTGCTATGCAAACCAAAGGTAATTCTGAGCCCCGTATGAATAGTTTTGCTAGTTTTCTCAAACATTGTGGCTTCAAACATTTCATTTAATTAATAATGTGGTTTGTGCCTTTTGTTTACTTAATAATATGTTTTTGTGCTACTCATTTCTTTAATAATGAGTTTTGTGCCTTAAAAATGTGCCATTTCATTTTCTTTGTCAAATAAATCATTTGGGCAGCTTTCTTTACCTTTAGCTCATTTCTAGCCCTTTTTCATTTTTCTGTGCTCCATTTCACTCAACCTGCTTAGTCTTCCTGCACCTCATAGCTCATAGAAGTAACTCTTCTAATCCCGGTTCTGACACTATGTCACTCATCTGGTAAGGATAAAACAAACAAACATCCATGGGTTCTGTTCAAGCAGCTTTATTACACACAAGCATCAGAAATAAGGCTTTGTAACTTAAACTTGGATAAACTTATAAAAAGACTAATTAGTACACTCATACATGTTAACACTCTGGCTGTTCTTTCAAAATGGCACTGCTGCCTGCACATGCTCTGCATTTATATGCATGTGCTACATCTGGAAATGATTCTTAAAGGTACATACACATGCTCTGATCTACAATGACCTTCATTTGACAAAGCCAGTCTGGAATGAGTCCAGTGTCTGGAGGTCTCCTATGTCCTCATTGATAATTTCCATGCTAATTATTTCCATTGCTTTGTAAATAAGATTAGTCAGATTAATGAGTCTGTAGTATCCAGAAGCTGTTGAATGTCCTCCCTTATAAAAGGGGATGACAATTGCAGTCCACCATTCTTGTGGCACAAAGCCTGTTTTAAGACTATATTGAAATAGTGACTCCAGGGGTCCTGATAAGTAGGACTTTAAAGTGTTCAGGAGGCATTCAGGGATGTAATTAGAGCCCATTGATGCTGTGCTCTTTGCATTAGCAAGTGCAGCCAGTACATGCTCTCTAGTTATAGTTGGAGAGGTTATGCTACATGTTATATCTTTGGAGATGGTTGAGGGTGAGATCTGCTGGTCCTGAATCATAACTTGTAATTCTCGAATTACACGTAATCAAGGCTACCAACATGGCCATATAAAATCTAATGTACATAAAAGGGAGATTCATTCCATGGTCCACTATAAAATGCCTGCTAATGGACTGGTTTATGTAAGTATATCCTTTGCATCTATTCAGTGCAAAAGTATATTTTTGCTTGTTTAGATCATCAAGTGAAATTTGCCTGCAAGGCACATCCCTTTCTCTTGGTCACAAATTACTTTGTGCATAATGATTCTAAATGTGTTATGTCACATACAAATGAAATAGTTGATATGGTCCTGCTTATGTCCCACTGTCTAAAGCAGATCTTCCTTGAACAGCCTCATATGTTCACAAAATGCCTTTCTTTTTCGTTCCCAAACAGATTTTTGACAGAGACTGAGGGCATAGTATTCCTTTATTTTTCTTCTTCCTCCACTTGCTCACCTAGCCCCTGCAGATGTAGATGTCACTTAGTTCATGGTATTCTACATCTACCAGCAATGTACTTGTTTTTTACATTGGCTGGTTATATTATAAAGAGGAATAGGTTTAATATTTTACTGTCATGCCCCATTGGGACCTCATCATTAATATTTTTGGTGAAATCTGTCTTGAACAGCTAGATAACCATGTGGAAAATTTGCAACAATAACCTTTCAAGATACACAGTGCAATACCTACCTAACTAGGTCAGTCAATGGTCATTCCTTGCCTGATTTGCTGTGTTCTTTAATCCTTGCAGTCATAGTCTGGTCATATCATGTTTTTTTATTGTTTGTAAAATAAAGGCCATCTCTCAGTCATACCAAGTGACTCTGACAAACTTTTGTTTATTTTCTTTTTTATTTTATTTATTTATTTATTTACATTTGTTGACCGGGAGTGTCCGACTGGACATAGGTCCATTCTCAGTGGAGGCCCAGGGAGAAAAGTTCTACAGTTAAAATAAACAGACAGTAGTTACATTGGATTACATAGCGATTAACAATTTAACATAGCAATTAATTACAAACATATTTACAGATGAAGAACATAGTACATCAGTAGACAACTAGAATCTTTATCTGCAAAGTACATAACAGACAAAAACAAATGTTACAATAAAAAGTTCTTGCTGTATAATAAGTACTAGGCTTATGAGCATTTGAGCTTGCTATAATCAAGGTAGTTAGTAGGGTAGAAAGAAAGGTAGTGGTTGGATGGGGTGGGGGATATTAGAGTGGGAGTTGCAAGGGCATAGCCAGCATGTTTTTAGGTGCGCTTTTAGTAAAGTTTTGAAGTGGGTGCATGATGGTATGGAGGTAATTGTGGGTGGGAGGGAGTTCCATAATTTGGCTATGGCACAAGAGAATAGTGCTTCACTGGCAGAGTTATTGGCTTTAATGATCTGCAAGTGATTTTTCTTGCTGGATCTTAGTGGTCTGATGGTGTGATAGGGTTGGAGTAGATTCTGGAGGGATGGGACATTTAGTGGATGGTTTACTAGTTTGTGGGCGAGTGATTGTTGATACCATTGAAGGAGGTAAGGGAGTTCAAGCCAGCCCAGTTCAGCAAGTGAGAGACAGTGGTGACTATGGTAGGATGCCCCTGTGGCGAATTTGGCGATTTTGCTGTAACAGGTCTCTAGCTTGTTTAGATCGCATTGCCTTAGGTTGGTATATATAATGGAGAGGCATAAAGTAGGGTAGAGATAAGGTGGGAATTTGCTATTGAAATCTTTGCTGCTTTGGTGAGAAGTTGCTTATTTCTGTATAACACTCCTAGTTTTTTTGTGGACTTTTTTATGGTCGTGGATATGTGAATGTCAAATTTTAGTTTACTGTCTATTTCCACTCCTAGCAATTTGGTGTGTTCAGTTGGGTATATAGTGGTGATGTCTTTTGCTGTGATGTTAAAGTTAGAGTTGTTTTGAGTATGTTTGGTGGGTTGGAAGATGAGTAGTTTAGTTTTGTTTGGGTTGAGTATTAATTGGGCATTGGATAACCAAGTTTCAACAGAGGAAAATGTTTCCTGTGTGACTTTTTGCAGTTTGGGTAGGGACTGGGCTGAGCAGATGATGGTTGAGTCATCTGCATATTGTATGAGTGTGCCATGTTTGGTGGCAGAGGCTAGATTATTGGTGAAAACAGAGAAGAGTAGGGGGTCCAAGGATGGATCCTTGGGGAACCCCTATGGAGACAGGTAGTTGGGGAGATATGTCATTCTGCCATACAACAGATTGTTGTCGGTCAGAAAGGTAACTCTGAAACTGGTTGGTGACTGATTGAGAGAAGGATAGGTTATTGAGGACAGAGATGAGTTGTTTGTGTGGAACCATGTCAAATGCTTTAGATAGGTCCAGGAAAGTAGCAGAGAAGGGATAGCCATTGTACTTATGCTGATGGATAGTGTTAGTAAAGGAGAGTAAGGCAGTGGTGGTGCTATGGCTTGGTCGGAAACCATGCTGAGTATTGGAAAGGAGGTTGTTAGTAAGGAGATAGTCTGACACTTGAGAATGTATGCATCTATCTAGTATTTTGGGGAGTAGAGAGAGAATAGCTATGGGGCGGTAATTGTTTAATTCTGTGGAGGGGCCGCCTTTGTGGAGGGGAATTATATATGATACTTTCCACAGTGTGGGAACGTAACTTTCTGACAGAGATCGGTTAATCAAGATGGATACTGGGTAGGCCAGAGCATCAGCTGCGATTTGTAGGTATTCACTTGGGAGGTTGTCTGCTGCTAATTTGGTGGGCTTAAGTTTAGTTAAGAGTTTTTTTATGTTGGAGGTAGGTACAGGAGAAAAATAGAAGGCAGTGGGGAGATTACTAGTTGAAGGTGAGTGTTGGAGGGGAGGGGGGTTGTGTTGTTTAGCTAGTGATAGTATGGTTTGTGTGAAGTGTATGTTGAATAAGGTAGCAATATTTTCGGAGGAGTGAGGGATGTTAGGAGGAGGGGTACTGATTTTACCTGGGTGGAGGATGGAGTTTATGGAGGACCAGAATTGTTTGGGGCTGTGTTGGGAGGAGTCTAGGGCAGACTGGTAGTATTGGAATTTGTCCTGTTTTATTAGTTTTTTAATTCTGTTGCGTAGTTCTAGGAATTTCCGTCTAGTTGAGGGGGTTTGGTTTTGCACCAGTGCTCTCAGGCTTTATCCCTGTTTTTCATTTCTGACTTAGTGGTTTTCTGTAGCCATGGGGAGGGTTGTGCTTTCGTTCTGGACAGTCTTATGGGGGCATGGTAATTAAGGATGCTCAGGAAGGTAGTATTAAAAAATTCAACTGCGTCATCAAGACTGAGGTACTTTAGGGGATGCCAGTTACATTCTTTGAGGGATGAGATGAATGTGGGTGGGTTAAAGTTTAGTTTTTTACGTATTTGACGGTAGATGACAGGTTTAGCTTGGTATAGGTATTTTTCGAGTAAGAATGTTGGGGAGTGATCACTGACGCTATCTGTTAAGCAGCCTGTTATATATGACTGGGGGCTCTTACTGACTAGTATCCAATCTAGGGTAGTGTGCTTGCTGGAGTTTTTATTTATCCTGGTTGGCGACTGGACTAGTTGGGTGAAGCCATGAAGGTTTATATTATGATTGGATTGTTGCCAGAACAGGATTGCCAGTCAATATTTAAATAATCTAAAATGATAGTTCTTGGGGGAGATGGTGGGTAGACCAGCTGAGGAGGTTTTCTAGTGGAGGGATGTTTGGGCCAGGTGGGAAGTAGCATCCAATTATGTTGATGGTTTTGTTTTGGTTTATTTTGAGGTTGGTATATATTACTTCTTCATTGCCTATTTGTGGAGCTGACGATTTTAAGATCTGGATGATTAAATGCTGTTTAAATATTATAGCTACACCACCTCCTTTCTTGTTTAGCTGGTCTACTCTTAGTATGACATAAGGAGTGTTTGTTCGCTGGTAATGTGAGGTTTTAGCCAGGTTTCTGTCAGGATGACTATATCTGGGGAGTACAAGTCTATGGTGGCATGGAGTTCATGGACTTTGTTGTATATACTTCTAATATTTAGGCTTAGTAGAAGGAAGTCACTTGGCTTTCTATTGGCTGTGATATGGGAGAATTTGTGGTTTCTAGTCTGATTATGAGGACTGGGGTTGGAGATGGTAGGGCCAGGGTTGGGGTGGATGTCTCCACTCAGGGCTAGTTTTGATATGCATGAGGTTATTAGTTTTCTCAGTTTTTGAATGTGTTTGTTTATTAGGGAAACTTTGTGATTGTGCTCTGTTGGTAATAGGTATGGTGGGAGGGTTACTATGGTAAGCTGTAGGGATGCTTTATGTTTGAGTAATATAGTTGGTAGAATATGCGGGGGATGCATAGGGTTTGTTCTTGAGTTGGTGGGAGGGGAGCTGAGTGAGGGTGAGACATGAGTGGTGGTGTGAGTAGTAGTACAGTGGTAGTGGTTGAGTGGGGGAATGATGGAGCTTTGGTAGGATGTAAGATATGCAAGGAGAGTGCATGCAGTGAGCATAGGTAAGTTATGCTTGTACATGTTAGTTGAGGATGTGTGACAGTAGTGGAAAAATGGAGGAGGTAGTGTTGGGTTAGCGATGTGGTTGGCTATTGGAAAGATGGGAGGGGTTTGTGAGTGTAATAAAGGTAGGACCACTGGGGGCGGGATGAAATAGGGGGCAGGGTGGGGAGTGAAGTGGGTAGAGACCCTGTTAGTTGCTCTTATGAGCGGGCTGGAAACAATCAGGTAACAGAATAAACTGATAAATGAACATATGACAGTGACAAAGGGTGGTTGTAGTTTTAAAAATGGTGCCTGCCACAGGTAATATTTATTAACTTTGGGATTGGCTTAAGGTAATAAACAGGGAAGGGGGAGGGGGAGAACAAGGATGTGAGGTGGCAGTTCTTTTGGACTGCTGCTAATGAGCCAAAGCAAAGACAAGTTTGTGTTTAAGAAACAATCAGAATTGACTAAGGACTGCTCTGAAACTGTAAGTCATTACTTAACCATTTCTCAGGTGGAAAAACAGGATAACCTTGTATCAGTAAGCTACTGTGGTCTCACTTTAAATTAACAAACACACAGTATTGATCAGTTATGGATACCATTTGCTAACAGAAGGGAATAAGAGAGAAAATGGAAGATGAGTCTGTGTGTGTGTGTGGGGGGAGGGGGGCTGCTTACAAGCCAAAGCACATTGCTCTCCAGGGGAAAATGAATATTGGCTCAAACAGGTAGACATATACTCAAAGTTAACTTTAGCTGTTTGCAGACAGTTCAGACCCGGACTGCGCTTTTCTTATAAGAATGATAAAGTGGTACTACAGTTGAATACTTAAGAGTGGTATTAGGTTCAAAGTTAACTTTAGCTGTTTGCAGACAGTTCAGACCTGGACTGCGCTTTTCTTATAAGAATGATAAAGGTGGCACCACAGTTGAATACTTAAGAGTGGTGTTAGGTTCAAAGTTAACTTTAGCTGTTTGCAGACAGTTCAGACCCGGACTGCGCTTTTCTTATAAGAATGATAAAGGTGGTACCGCAGTTGAATATTTAAGAGTGGTGTTAGGTTCAAAGTTAACTTTAGCTGTTTTCAGACAGTTCAGACCCGGACTGCGCTTTTCTTATAAGAATGATAAAGGTGGTACCGCAGTTGAATACTTAAGAGTGGTGTTAGGTTTAAAGTTAACTTTAGCTATTTGCAGACAGTTCAGACCCGGACTGCGCTTTTCTTATAAGAATGATAAAGGTGGTACCTTTAATTACTAGAGTCATGCTCCTGACATAATACAGGGTACCTGTTGTTAATACAAATATCATAACTGTAGTCTTTTGAAAACTGATGCTGCGCTTTTGAACTGGGGGATTATATAGTAAATCTGAAATTGTGGCATCTCAAGAGTATTTCCCTTCACTGAAGTATAGCATTTGTGTAGATAGCAGTGGCAGAGATGGGGGTGGAGGTTGTATAACCCAATTACACAAATGCTTCATATATTTTACTGTACGTTTTGACATCTACTATATTCTAGTAAAGTCATGCTTTATTTCTTGAAGTTGCAAAACCCACATTTTTGTGCCTTACACCTTCAATGCAGAGGCACACAGGCAGTTAATGAAATGATGTTTATGAATGCCTCTAATTAACTATTTCTTCTTCTTTACAATGTGAGGACTGTACAGCAGCATGCTGTAAAGTATTGAATTTTAAGGTCAACAAAGGTTTTCTTATTTCCTTACCTTTACTATCTCACTCCACCCCCAAACTGAATGGTCAACAGTGCCCCTAATGCCAGAAGTATTTGTGTTTCTATATACACCTGTGCCTTGCTATAGAGGTCTATGGGTACCACGCAACATGCAGCTCTTTCCAGCTTGCTGCAGTCCTCCCAAAATCTCAATCTGGCTTCTCCCAGACAGTACAAAATTAGGAATATTCCTGCTGCGAAAGTATTGTTGTCTTCTGTCTTCTCTTTTTTTTTATTCCCACCCATGATGACACTCCAGTATGCTATTCACTAGTCAAACTTCAAGTTGTTATTATGTCATATCACTGTTTGCAACACTGGGTCAGCTATAGTGATAATATTTTTCAGGTTTTGTGATTAAGACATGACATGATCACAGGCAGCTCAAGTACTCACAAACTAGACTATTAGACTACAGTTTTTCCCATTAGACTGAACCCTGACCTTCTAAAGTTGCACTCTTTCATATCCTCCAAATAAATGTATATAAATTGCATTTACCTAAATCTTTAGGACTGTTTCAAGCATGTGTCTTTTAGGTGGATGACGTTACACTCAGTGAGCCTATCTGTACTAAGTTCAGACAGCTGTAAGCAATCCCAGCCAAATTATTGTTCCTGTCTTACAAGGAATCACTGAAGCTGATGTACAGAAGATGTCTAAGTAGGAGGATCAAGCAATGCACCATGTTCTCGCATTGCTTAGTCACCAAAATATTTGATTTCAAAAGCATGATATTACTATATCACATTCAGTCAGCTTGTGCTTGGTAATATTTAGAACCTGTCAATGTATATGTTGGTCTTGTAGTCCATATTTAGACTTTTCTGTAGGTCTCAGAATGCTACATTTTTTTTTTTGTTTTTTTTTTTTACATTAAATGATGATACAGCTTGGAATACAGTAAACTATCTGTTAACCAGAACTCAAGTAAGCAGAACTCTCAAGCAACCAAGAAGAAAATTGAAGAAATACAGTACAATTTTCATGTGTTGCACTTACTGCCCCCCCCCCCCCGCAGAAACATACCTTATGTTTTTATAGATTTCGAGTTTTAAAAAGGAAGATAGGAATTAATGCTTTCTCTCCCCAACCTAAGAACAAGTCAAACCAAACAAATAGTATAGGGTACAGTATTAGTCAGGCCTATTTTTAACAGTAACTCTCAAACAACCAGAAACTACAGTTATCCGGCATCTACCAATCCCCATGGATGCTGGTTAACTGAGAGTTTACTGCATAGAGTCATTTGTCACATGTCTGAACAGAAGGTCTCCATAGCTTTAATCATACCTAACAGTAGTTTAGCTCTGCACCATCCAAACCGGCATTTCACTCATGGAACTATACAATCTTTACACAAATTACTCAAAAATAAATGAAGTCCATTATCCAGGGCTTAAATATATAACCTTTGACATCTTTCTCTTCATGCAATCAGGTGTTCATTGCAGCAAACAGAAACCTTTGTGTCACAAAAGCGCATTAATCTTTCTCAAAATACAGCCACATGGCATGCAAATAATTAGTCATTGCTGTGTAAATTATTCCAATTTGTTAATTAAACCATTGCAATATATAGTCTCTCATTGTTTTTTTTTTTTCATATGGAAACTTGAGTGCCTTCAGAAATATTTCTGCAGCCTCATTAACAGCAGGCTTGTAGGGGGAAATGATAATATGTTTTATGCTCTTCTGTTTCAGAAAACTGTAATATCATTATACACAAATAAGGTCCTTTTTCACTTACAAGCAACAATGGTATATACATTCATATAAAAATATTTCTGTAGATATTAATTGCAATCTAGATATATCACTTATACAGAGCAAAAAATAACAAATACAACAAGAACCAGTACCCGAATAAACTGTCGATTATTTTATTAAAACACCTCTAGCACCTCAGCAAAATTGTCTTCAAAGGAGTTAAAATTACACAAGCATTCAAGCCTTTTATATATCATTCCTAAACACATAATTACACTTCATTAAACAATTATTCAATTACATTATATTAAAACCTTCCAAATGCAACCAAAATCCATGCCAGCAGGGGACAGGGTATCATACTTAAGAATACAAATAGTCTCCTTATACAGGAGTTTTTTCTTAATTTCTGTATATTTATCTCTTTGAACATTTTTTTTCCAAAATTGTACCCTTTAGTCTCTCTGGATTCCCATTATGGTAATGCTTAAAATGCATCACAAATTAATTGCAATCTACACTGCTTCTAATTGAGGTAGGATGCATCTCACTTACCATTTTGAGTATGTGCCAGTAATACCAGGAAACATAAATGGCTGGAGTGGCAAACCACTGCATAGCACAATAACTTATTGATGCTGAAAAATGCAGCACACCTATGGGTGAATTGAGCTGGACTCTGGAACTTGGAATTATCCTAGCAGTCAGTGCATCTTTTGCCAACAGTTCATTTGGTTTGTCCATATGTGACCTCTGCTTGTGACATCACTGCCATCTTCCGTAACTCTTGGTGTTATTCAGTAATTCCCATTCAGTCACAAATCATGAGCATTCAGTGTACTTTTCTTCAGGTAACAGCACTGTTGTGCTGCTTTGTTTATGTTTTTTACCATTCTGACAGAATTAAAAAGAATCAGGAGTATTTCTCTCTTGTGTGTATACTGGATTGTAAATGAAAGGAGTGGTCCTTTCCAGATGCTGAAACATCATCCCACAGTCAGGGCACTGTTATCATACCTGACAGCCACATATTTTTGTTTTCAGCGGTGACACGTAGCTGCCATTCATAAATGTAAATCGAGTTGTAGAAATGAGAAACAAATACACAAAATATTTCAAAACCATTAACCTATGGACTTTGTCTATAAAGCAGACACTACAATAAGAATATTGTGTAACATCGGGTCTACCTGACTGTCGAAATCTCACATTATTGAACCCTATTTTGTCGACACTCACAATATCGAACCTCACTTTATTGAAGCAGCAGAACAATGAAGATCTTCCCAGGGTAAGTAACATGTTGTGTGCGAGATGGTGAACTTTGCCCTTTTCCCAAATATAGCGTGATCTCAGAGCTGGTATATTTAGTTAGAAGGGGTTTGAGTTAGAGATGGTGTGGTTTGTTTTATTTTGGGGGGGCGAGGGTAAGTAGTTACTTATCATGAGTGGATCTTCATCGTTCTGCTCTTTTGATGATGTCGGAATTCAATATTTTCAGTGTCGACAAACTGGGTTTCAAAAATATGAGATTTCAATGAAGTTAGATAAATCCGTAACATCAGTTTTCCTGGAGCAAGGAACAAATCCTAGTGCTTTGCCCATACATTCTTTTAAATATTTGTCCTTTGATAGGAATATAGAGGTTAAGATGTGGTGTTACTATTCCCGTCCTCCAGTTCTCCTCTCGGCATGTTTGACAAATAGAAACATAACTGCTAATATTTAAATGACATCAACACATCTAGACAGTCCAGGCTAGATGGATTTGCAATATCACTGATAAAAGGAGAAACAATCAGAAAATGAAAAAAACATGAATCATAAATGTAAACACTAATGATAATACAAATATGACCTACATGTTTAAACTACTTTTCTTCACATCAGTGGCTAACTAAAAGTTTGGGGTTTATGTTAAATCATCGAATGCTTAAAAAAGCGAATGATTATTTATCGAACCCATGTAAGTGAAAGCTTACAATCTTGAACTCTTAGAACAGCGAGAAAAAAATCGCTGTTCCACAAAACAAACAAAAAAAAACCCAAATTTTAAAGCATTACATAAAGAGGGGAGCTTCGTCCCCACACCCCCACTACTTAAAAATACCAACTCCGAGATCGCACTACAGTCACGAAAATGGCAAAGTAATGGAAGCAGCCAAGCAATTTCTTTCCCCGGGAAAGAATTTGCTTATATGCTGTTTCTCTATTTTGCCTTTTTGTGTTTTCAAGTTTGATCAAGACACATTCAAAAGAATGCATCTTCGATCATTTAATAGGAACCCAAAAATGTGTTATTTCCACCACTGGCATTAAAAGTGTCCAACTGATGTCCATAAGACTTCAGCAGATTTATGGAATAAATACTAGACAGTAGAATGGCTGAAATTTTAAAATACAGACAAAACAATCTGAGCCCCCCGATCAAATGTCATTTCATTACTGTTTGCCATACAATAATTAAATGGTGTCAAATACTGCAGACAAATCCTAACCTGCTGAGAGCCTTACTGTCCATCCATGCATTACTAATCCCAACAGAATTTCTCAGCACTAAAATGTGTTTCATTCAATACATGTTAATACATTTGATCTGTCTAATTGGTAGCCAGTGGCTTTGTGCAAACAGAAAAAGCAGAAGCATCTGCAGCACCCACTGTCATACATGCTGTGTCATTACTAACTGCGGTTTGTTTAGCAGGCTTGCATCGATTATTGTTAAAACAGCTTTTTCTTGGCTTTGCATCTATTATTACATTTAGAGATGTGAAATATGTGTGGACTGCTCTGAGGTAATAGAAACCAGGCAGCTAGCTTCAAAACATTAATGCGTGACATTGGCATAAAAGTATTTATTACATGAAATGAGTAGTGATACTTTATTCCTACTGAAAATGTTCTCTGCCTTTTAAGAATGTTATCATTTTTCTCTCTAGGTTTGAAGCCGGAGTTACTTTCTCTTTCTCCTTCTAATCTATTCATTTTAGTCTTCCCAAATCTCTTGCAGAATATGCAGCAGTACAATTTTTTGTCTACAAACATTTCACAAAGTAGGCTGTGAGGCCGCTGCCAATGTGACTTTCCCCCTAAGTGATTATTATAAATCTGTAGTCTGCAGTGCATGTGATTACAGAGACCTAAGACAGGAATGCCTGTAAGTTTCTTCACAGTTGCTGCTGCTAACACCATGTACAATGTTACATGCTGTGAGGACCAATGACAGGAGCCCTGAGCTACCTCCCAAGAAATGCCCCACGTATACATTGACTATTGCTAGCATGCAGCACCTGCTCATTTCTACTATCAGTGACATGTTATATCAGCTGGGTGACTTAGACTAAATGCGTTTAGTGTGGTTGAAGCTGATTAAACTTAAACAACTATACTCTTGACCAGTGATCCATGTTTAAGCATTGTGGCTTAAATATTTTATGATGGTCAGCTCCTCTGTTTATTCAGATTTGCTGTCTTTTCACATTTAAAAATAGCTAAAAAGCCATCCTATCAAAGTAGAAATGATAACTTGGAATTGGATCTATTAAGAAAAAGGATTGTGGAAGATGAAGACCCATGCATGGGTTGTGGGGAACTTGTTGTTTTATAGAGGTAGTGTCAAATTTTCAGCCATTAAAATTCATTAATGTGTACAAGATGGAATTTATGTCACATCTATCTGCTTTGACATGCATGGATAAGGAGGTATCACAGGGGTAGTTGCAGACAGCTGTTTTCCTTAACCCATCTCATCCACTAATAGAGGCCTCCTTCCTTCTTGGAATTTCTTTCAGTTGAAGTGATGTACTTTTTTCATACTTGTTTAAGCACTCTTACAAATGTTCCTTGCTGTGAGAAAACATTTTGCAATAAGTATGATTTGAACATCAGACAGATGTTGATCTAGCAATATAGCAACATATTTGGATTCTTGCTGGAATGCAATTAAGGACCACAGCTGCAGTTAACTGACTCATTGTGATGCTGTATTTTACAAGTAACAAATGAGAATGCAATCATTTGAACTCACGTGCAAAAATTTCTTGAGTTACATTATCTTTATAGACCACTATGATGAAAACTAGTGTGATTGAAATGACTTTCTCCACATTTATTTACTTCTGAGATCATTTGAGAGCACAATAATTGACAGCTACATGACATGCATGGTGTATTTAGTGTCAGTTCTAGGATTAAAGTTAAAAACTAAGAATGTTAAGTAAACCTACTTCTTTTAAAACATAGTCTGATGGTAAAATGTGAACACTGACCCAGAATACAAGGAGCAAAAGATATAATATTAATATTCACACCATCAGCCTGATGTAACCTGTCTGAATATTATTTAAAACACCAGGACTGTTCAGGCATCTTTACGTGTTCAGTTCTGTAGCTTTTCTGTCCCTATCCTTAAAGGAAAAAAAAAAGAAATTGTGAGTTTTGCTCTTCAAGTGCCAGTGGGTATAAATGACATGATGGGACACTTTCTGCAGGTAACCCACTGACTGGCTTCTTGTACTTGTCTCTGGAAATAAAGTCTGCCATTTCAATTACTGTCCTTCATGGTCTGAGCTCCAGCAGTAATGAATGAAGGCCACACAACTATTGAAAGGAGAGCATGGATCTAAACACATCTCCTATCCCTCAAAATACCCAAAGAAAAAAAATCAACCCACACTGTTTGCAAAAATAAATCAGCTGCAATTTATTTTAATGTTATACATACAACACTGCAATTCTCTTTTAAAGAACATAAAGCCTCAGGCCTTTGTGAATGTACTCTGTATAATGATAATCAGGAATACAGGGAATAATATATGGATTGGAGTTAGATAGAGCAGCAGATGACAAAGAATCAGGCTGAATGAACAAAGAGGATGTAAAGCATGTAACGACACATGTAAATGTACACAGTAACATAGATATATAATTACAAATGTAGCACAGATACTAATAAGGTTCAAAGAACGCTATATTTTCATAATGCATTTTTGTTGCACTTTAGATGCATTTAACATTTAGAGCTCTGACTGTCACCCTTACTTTTAAGTATGGAAGTAGAATGGGCTGTTGCTGGCTCGGTCTGCGGTAAGTGCTTACCAAGTCCCTGGGGGTGCAATCTGACAGAGCTTTAAAACAAGTTACATGAAATAATTCCCTCTATTTAAAAGAAAGAGGTAGGATATTCTTTTAATTACAGCCTCCCAACACAAACACTTCCTAGCATGTCTTACTATCTTACTGATTAAAAGCAAGTTGCTATGGGTCACATTGTTAATAACCTATAATGTGATTTCATTTTTCTTCTTTACAGATGTAGTATGTTCTCTGGCTTCATTCTGTTGCCCCCTACAGTGTTCCTAATTTTAAAATAATTATATGCATAGTCTTGGTGAAAAATCTTCCTTTCACATATTATTTTCTTACACTGGCTTGCTGCTTAGCTGACCTGTGAGGCACAGTGTTTTGAGACATCAAATGGCAGGGATTTATGTAAACAGTCAAGTAACACATGCTGCTGGAGGGATGATTAGAACAAAACTCACACAGAGATTTTCATATTGTTTCAACTCCATTGCAATTATGAGTGGAAGAGCAAGTCACATAATGTAGTTAAGTAACTGAGCCAATGTATGAATTAAAACATAATGTACCAGAAAAGACAAGATTTACTAGATATGTGTCTTGAAATTGTTAAAATACTGTAATAAAAATGTATGTGTATAATATACTTACACAAATATATATATATATATATATATATATATACATATATATATATATATATATATATATATATATATATATATATATATATATATATATATATATATATATATATATATATATATATATATATATATATATATATATATATATATATATATATATATGTAGCTGTCTGTCTCTCTCTCTCTCTCTCTCTATATATATATATATATATATAATGAATGATTATACAGATTAAAAGTAACTAAATTCTTTATATATATATATATATATATATATATATATAGAGAGAGAGAGAGAGAGAGAGAGAGAGAGAAATCTTTTATAAACAGCTGTATCTATTTTATACATATATAGACAGACAGGTATAGATACATCTCTCTCTGTCTATATATATATATATATATATATATATATATATATATATATATATATATATTATATATATATGTATATATATATATATATATATATATATATGTGTGTGTGTGTGTGTGTGTGTGTGTGTGTGTGTGTGTGTGTGTGTGTGTTGGGCGGGTGATTAGACCCATGCATCAGGGAACTTCCCCTATTATATTTGAATTGTGTTGTGGGAACTTTTACATTCACCTGAGCTACCATTTAGCACTCTCCCCTTATTTTGCATTGCAGTGTCAACAGTCTATCTGCCAGATGTGGGGACAGAGCCTACAGCTTTACATATATAGAAAGATAGATGGATAGATTAGATAAATAGATAGACAGCTAGATAGATAGATAGATAGATAGATAGATAGATAGATAGATAGATAGATAGATAGATAGATAGATATAGATATATGGGAACCCGTAATTTAGTCATCTGTCATTATCTGTTTAGTCATTTCAATCTGGTCAATAGTTGTGCACAACTGACAATCTCTGGGTTTGGGGAATATGCCCCATTTTGGCATCCTGAATTTAGTATATATGTAATTAGAAGTGATATAGGGGGAATGCAAGGGGGCAATATTCCTGGAGGTTTTGGATGATTTACTTGCATGCTTATACGGGTTTTCTTGGTGCATGCATAGTAATTTGCATTGTCAACTGTTTGTTGTTGAGATTGGTAACTTTGGAATGATGCTGTTTTGACCATTTTTAATATATATAATACACACACATACATATATATCTATATATATATGTATATCTTCCTCTTCTTCTTCTTTCGGCTTTTTTCTGGTTAGGGGTCACCACAGTGAATCATCTGTCCGCTCATGATTGGCAGTGGAGTTTTACAGTGTCGAGTTGCCAGCCCGGCGCCCAACCTTCCACAAAAGGCACACACATGCACACACTCACACCTATGGCCAATTTAGAGTGTCCAATCCACCTATTGCATGTCTTTGGGATGTGGGAGGAAACCAGAACACCTGGAGGAAACTCACGCGACCACAGGGAGGACATGCAGACTCCGCACAGAAGGCACCCCAACCGAGAATCGAACCGGAAAACCTCTTGCTGTGAAGTGACAATGCTAATATATATATTATATTTATATGGATTCTTTTCAAAAGCTTGAATCATATTTTACATGCCATTTACTTGTTTCCTTGTCCACTTCTATGATTTTGGTAATGGCAACATAATTCTATAATGTAACAAGTCATGAAGTGCACAGAGTACAGATATTACACTCCTGTATCTATAAGTGCTTCCATAGCATGAGACATGATCATAAAGGTTATTAAGGGTGCTTAACAAAAGTTTGTTAAGCACATATATGCACTGTTATGTTGGCATCTCATGAAAGGGTCATTGCCAGCTATCAAAGAAAAGTGGCAGAAGGTAAAATAGTTTGCAAAGGTTGTTACAACTTCACTTTGCCAAACATATAAATAAAAAGTGTAGCAGAATGAAGTGTCTAACAACTCTTTTTTCTTCAGAGAGAAAATGCATTTCTGTCTGCTGCCTCTTTGTCAGTGCCAGAGTTTTTTACTGGCTTTTAAAGGCTATAAAATCTGGTAAAACTCTTAGGTTCATAGGTTCATAGGTTCATACTAGGCTATCTGCCCAAGGGCATTTATAAGCCTAGCCCATAGTTATGTGGCTTTCACCACCCCTTTAGTTTGAATAAAACTATGCCTATTATTTTGCTGTGCCTCTGTCAAGCAGTGACACTGAAGTAATCCCTGGGGTATATCTGCAATCTCCCATCCATTGGTCAAGATTCCTCTTGAACAAGGCCAGTGAGGTGCTCTGCCTCACATGTACCGGGATTTTGTTCCACAGCATAGGGAGTCTCTGGGTGATGAATTTGTCCCTCCAGCACATTCTATTAATAACTGTGTCAAGGTTTAAGTCTCCCGCCCTTGTGGTTCTGAGGGATCTAGATTTTTTGAGGTGAAGCATATTCATCAAATCTGGGTTTGACATGGCCTTATATGTCAGGCACAGGTCACCTCTGAGCAAGCGGTATGAGACTGAATAGAGCTGGAGTTCTTTCAGTCGGGCAGCATAAGACATATTTTTGAGACCCTTTATCCTTTTGGTGAGGAACTTTTGGGGCCTTTCCAGCTGCTGCAGGTGTCGGGTCAGATACATTCCGAATGGGGCATTGTACTCAATCATAGGTCTAATGAGTGATGAGTACAGGGGACGATGACCTCCCTTGATCTAGATGTGAATCCCTTCATGATCATGTGGGCAATGTAGAAGGTTTTCCTAACTACTTTAGCAACATGAGTGTCAAACGAAAGGCTACTGTCAACCTGGGTCCCCAGATCCCTGATGACTTCTTCTGTGCTCAGTGGATTGCCACCTATATGGTAGCTAGGGGTAACCTTGTTTTTCCCGAAGGGTATGACTATGCATTTCTTGGCGTTTAACTTTAGGCCATGGCTCTGGCACCAGTTATCCGTTTCTGTGAGGCCCTTCTGAAGGATATCTGTGTCAGATGTGTTTTCGACTATGGCGCCCAGTTTGCAGTCATCTGCAAACTTTGTCAGCCATAACCCTCCTGTGTTTGCTTGTACTTCAGAAAAGTAGATGCCGAACAAGAGTGGACCCAGGACTGAGCCCTGTGGGACACCACTTGTGACAGGCTTTGAGTCTGACATGGCTCCAGCAACTCTGACCCTGTGGGTTCTGTCACTTAGCCAGTTTGCAACCCATCTTGTGATGTATGGGTTTACATTCAAGCTGATGAGTTTTTCGATGATACCTGAGTGGGGTATTGTGTCGAAGGCCTTTGCCAGGTCGAGGTAGGCTGTATGGACTGCCTTTCCCTCATCAATGGCCTTGGTGACTGTCTCGAAAAAGTCAACCAAGTTTAAAAGGCATGATCTGCCTTTGACAAAGCCAAACTGGGTTGGATCCAAAGTCTGCAAGTTCCCTATGTCTTTATTTATGAGTTCCATTATGATCCTCTCCATGGCTTTGCAGATAAGGCTTGTCAAGCTAATGGGACGGTAATTACCAGGGCCGGTGGAGGCACCGCCCTTGTGAAGTGGGACCACAGTCGCCATGCGCCACTCCTTGGGTACGTATCCTGAGGTGGGGCTAAGATTAAACAGCTGTCCTAACTGCGGGTTTAATTCCTCATTGAGTTCATGGAGCACACAGCCGGGGACACCATCCGGTCCCATGGATGCTGTGTTTTTTGCCTTGGAGAGGGCAGTTCTCACCTGGGCACTTTCCGCACTTTTTTTCCTGTTACCAGTAGAGCATGGAGCAGATTAAGTTCCATCTACTACAAAGAATTATGATTAGGTGTCCAGTCTTAATCAGCTGTGTTCTCAACATAGATGCCAAGAATCACTTCTCAAGGCTCACTCTTAAGGTAAATTTCTTAGCAACCATGTCTCAAAAACATAATGTGCAGTGATGATCAAAGACCTGATCATAAACCTCTGTACTGTTTCCATGTTGTCCTAATGTCTGTCTACAGCACTGATGCAAGTAGTGCTAAAACACCTACTGGCATTGCCTGTGTAATTCTACTATCAGCTCTAAGTGATGTTATTCACCATTTCTTCTTTTTTAATTTCTCCATGTTTTAGGTTTCTAATATTGTGACAGAATTCAACCTCATTCCTAAATCAGAGTATGATTAGAGTTCATGAAATGAGTAGTGCTTCAGTCTTTGATGCTATCAAGAGTGCGTTCTCAGTGCCCACAATGTGTCCAGAATCACCTCCATTTGCAGTTCAAATAGAGTTACATGCATTGGTAACATATATAAGTAAGACTGCAAATTATTTTTATTAGTCTGGCTATCTTTCTTCTATATTGCTCTAATTTTTTCTTGTAAATCTTGGTATTTTATGACTTCTCTCTCAATACATAATACATTATAATTGCTGGGTGTAGCAATTTCAATGATTAACAATATGTTTGCCTTTTTTCCCTTTTACAAACTACATTTGGTTTTCATGCATCTATTTTTCAGCTGTTGTTATTGGATAGTCCCAAGTGATCTGAATTTCATTACTGTTGATAATGCCTTGTAGTTCATGTTCACAATGCTTTTCAGTTACTTCTATATTCTAGTATTTGCACAATTCTCAGTGCAATAATCTAGCCATGTTATTGTGCATTTCAGTATAAATACCTTTAAGCAATGAGTGCATCATGGCTAACAACAGAATGTGCCACTGTTTTCACTTATGTTTTACAGAACTTGTATTTGACTGTTTCTCTGACTTTTTCTATAAACTTTGTAAAATGAAGTGTACAAAGCCCACTATGTTGGTCTGACATTTTTAGCCTTTCATGCTTTGTTTTTTTTTTTTAAGATCACCACTCTTTAACCATGCCTGCTTGACAACAGTGATGCTGACAAAGATCATGTGACTTTCAGTCAGTTTGATCATGTGGAAGGGCAAATCGCTGACCATGCCTGAGATTATCTGAGCTGACTTGTGATTTAGGCAATGGAGAAATCAGCAAGGGAGGATGACTATGACTGTTAAATACAAGCTTGCCATTCAGAGAACTACACAGGGACTGCATCATGACCAGCTTCAGAGAAAATGTACAGAATGTAGGACTGGGTTAGTGCACATGCACTTTCATGCACTGCCGAGCCATGTATGGGACAAGCTTCAAATGCTTATCTGCAGAACCACATCCCTGCTTTGAAGAAAGGACATTGAGCTGTCATGAAAGTAATAATTGAATTTAGTTGCTAGTGATAGGGATTATAAATACAAAAAACCCATCCGTGTTCAGGACTCCGTAAATAATGGTCATTCTAGTTAGCGCTCACCCTGGTCAACTGCAGCAGATCTGTTTATTGCAATAGGGGAAAAAATGGTCTTAAAAACTTTAGGGCAGTCTTAGTGGAGGGTCAATGGCTCACAGACGTAAAGGACAAAAAGGTCCAGAAAAAAAAAACAGCATGCGATTTTCCTTGTCTCTCCAGTACCGGAGATGATTAAGTAAACGAACATGTTTGCAACATTTAAATGAAACCAATGATAATAGCTATGTTTTGAGAATAAATCTCTTAGGAGCCATCTCACCTTGTATAATCATAGTTGATACTTCTCTACAAATCTAAACTGATAAGGACACTGGTGTTTTCAAATATAGCATGTTATTACATGGTGGTGTGTGCATTTGCCTGTATTGCTTAACAGACAGCACTGTACTGCAAAGTACAGTTTTTGGTGTTACTGTAGATCCTTTAGCTTTTCATTCAGAATTGTCCTCCAATCACCTAATAGAGACACATATTTCATCTAATGCGAGCTAATCCCCCAGATAAGAAAACTACTATAATGAAATTCAGTGGTCAAAGTAAGAAAAATATTGTTATATCTCAGTCATTAAACCAAATTACTTTAGTAGGTCAGAAATTTATTCTGTGATGCAGATAAACAACAGGTTCAACAGTTTGTGTAGCATAGACAGCAATGACAAATTGTATCTGCATTTACAAATCTAACATCCTTTTATAGTGTTATATTTCAAAATTTAGATCAAGGAGAAAAAGCAATGTAGTTATCTAATTTTGATGTAATACCAAAAAAGTGAATGAAGTAACCTACTCTGGAATGTACTTTTAACCTGTTTGGTAGGCTTTATCTACATTGTAATTGATATGCTTTTTAAGTGTGGGTGTGTACAAGCTAAGGTTTTTAAATGTTCTTGCTTTATTTGGACATTTTTTTATGGTTATGAAGGTGTCTATGTGTTTAAAATCGATGAAAACGCTTAACCATTTTTAATAAAGCTCACTCTTTGAGTTGCTCTGCCACCTGGTCATTTGTTTTTGGAATATTTTTGAAGTAAGCAAGGGATATGATACTTTACTACAAATTATCTTTTATTTATTTATTTTTTTATCCTTTGTTGACTGGATTATTCCCACTTGGCTAGCTGCCTCTTTTCAAGAAAGACCAAGGTGGTATTATTACTACAAGAGGAAATTTGGCCAAGACATCAGGGAAGTTCCAGTACTCATCACTGTTGTGAGTGGGGTCCATTTTGCAGGACCACTTCTTGATTCCATTCCATGTACAGAGTGGACTGGAGAAACAGGGGGGGCAGACGGAGAGAGAAGGAGATGATGGAGAGGTGAGAGAAATGGAGGGTTTAAGAAGCACAGAATGTGTGCAATATTCTGAGGAGATTTTTCAAAGAACACTGTTTGATGGAGATGAATCAGCAAATGATGTATGTATACTTAGAATCTTCCAGTTGGAAGAGTTGTGAGATGATTAACTTAAAGAAATAGTGATGCAGAGTGAGACTGAAACTGAAGGAGATATTTCCGGGGGGGGGGGGGGACATTATGGAGAAAATACAAAAAGGATGATAGAGAGACAATCCTGAAGAATAGTGGAGAGATGAAAAAGAAAACACATGCAGAAAAAGTTAAAGAAGGCAGGAGTGGAGTATCATAAAAGAAGGCAAAAGAAAATGAAAAACAGAAGTACATGGTAAGGATTCAAAGTAAAGAAGACTAACAAATTGACAGGTATGAAGTGTGGGGCTATTTAATAGCTCCTTTAGGTGTAAAAGCACATGAGTTAAGAGCATTTATTCTTATTAACAAAGAGACATTTTTGTGACATTATATTTGAGACTGTTTTTTTCAAAGGAAAGTTTTCTTGGAGAATATGAAAAAAAAAAGAAAGACCATGATCCATGTAATTTTTATGTGATAAAAGCATTTCACAGAGAAACAAAAAAGAAAATTTATATACAATTTCAGGCAGAGATAGAAAGACAGACTCTGAAAGGACATTTGAAAACTTTATGTAAAAAAGTACTGGACATCGCAAAAGTTATTTATGGACTGGTGGCTAGGGTTGTGATATTGTGTTACAAATAGAAATAGAAAAAATATACATATATCGAGTATGATAAATGTGGAAGGGAATAGGCGCACTGTAAAATACTGGTGACAAACCAAAACATGTTTTTTTGTGGAAAAGATGGAGATTTGATAAGTAACTCTGACAAAATAAAATGCATTTTGACTGGGGATATGGGACATGATTAGAAAAAATGTGAATAAAAATTTTATAACTGTGACAAAATTGTACAGTTATGGATGGACGGCAAAAATGAAAATAAGGGAGAAGAAAATAAAGAATAAAATGAACAAAGGGAAGACATTTTAGAAGTAGTAGAAATAGCAGAAAAATGGATGAGAAAAAATAATAAAGATAACATAGGAGATGGTTCTGAATTAAGTGATGAAGACATAAACTGGGAAGTAGTACAACAACAAAAACAAATTCTACTGGTAAAAGGGTAAAAGACAGAAAAATAAAATTTAAAGGGATAAGTACAAGAGAACAAAGAAAGGAAATAGATAAAAGAATATATACAGCTAATAACTGGGGGGGTTGGTATAATGGTTAAGATGTTTGACTCAGGTTTACAAGGTTTGATATTTGATTCTCAACTTTGGGAGGAAAATTGGATAGGCTTAGAATACACTTCTAAGAAATCTAGCCTACTAATTAGCTATGAACTTATGAAACCATGAATCTAAGGGAAAATGAAACATTTAGAGTGCTTTCTGCAAATGTGAATAATATTAAAATATAATAAAAAGAATAGGGTTTTGGAGTGGTGTAATAAATGTGATGCAGATGTAATTATATTAGAAGAAACAAGATTTTGAACATATGAAGAAAGACTACAAACAGAAAAACTATACAAAGGAAAGAGAATCTGGAATTTGGGAAATGAGAGATGTTCTGGAATAGCTGTAATCTGCAGAAATGCTGTAAAGATATTAGATGTAACTATAGCAAAAATGAGAAGATTAACCATTGCAGATTTAAAATGGAAATAAGTATATAGAATTATAACATAATATGCTTATACTAATTGTAAAAAAGGGACCATTATTTCATCAAATTTTAGACTAAGTAGTGATAACTATGAATACTGCAATAACAGGAGACTTTAATTGTGATTTAAGAGGCAAGTATAGAATGGGAGGTAGAGGAAACAAGATTTTCTGATCGTATTCCAACATGGCAGGAGATAAAAGTAAACAAGGAATATGTGTGTGTGTGTGTGTGTGTGTGTGTGTATATATATATATATATATATATATATATATATATATATATATAAGCAATGGAATAAAAAGGATAAATGAGAAAACATGGAATGGAGAAGGAAAGAGATTAGTAATAACAGTTATGAAGATATATAACTGTGGGAACATTTTATAAAAATTGGTCTGAATGGTGGATGATATTTGAAGAAAAATATGTTTTTTTTACAGTGGTAATATGATGTGGGAAAAGCAGAGGAAGAAAATATAAAAGAACATATAACAATATATGAGAAGATTTAGAACATAATGATAGAGAGTATTTTGACAAAGAAAAAGAATTATATGAAAGAAATCAAGAAAAAATACAAGAATTGTTATATAAGCAAAGATACTTTTTTTCAAAGAAAAAGAAAAGAAGTAGCAAGTTATATAAGATTAGTAAAGGAATATGGTAGTATAATGAGAGAGAAAAAATGTAAAATGAGAAATAGGAAGTACTTGGGAAAAGATTATGAATACTATAATACAATATTTACAAAAAATGTTTAAAGTAAAAATAGGTAGTAAAAACATTGAAAGTAAAAAAGCTAGCAGAAAATGAAAATAAAGAGTTGGAAAAGGAGATTTCTTTAAATGAGCTAGATAAATTATTTTGTGGAAAATAAAAAAATTGATGATATAGAAAAAGGTAGAAAAGTATGGTATAAGAATGTAATGACATTACTATCTAAAACCATGGGACCATCTAACATATGAAAAAATAAAGCTATGCAAATAAGAAGCAAATGGTGTAATCAGAAAGTAGTATGCCAAGAGGTTTTGTAGAGACTGGTAATAGATAAATTGCCAGTAAAAGTAAATATGCCATATAAAAAGGAATATGATAGAATATGTTTACATTTCAAGAAGAAGAAACTATATAACATGTTTTTGAAATGTAAAAGAATAAAAATGTTATCTGGATAACTATGTAAAATGCTTTTTCAAAGATATAACAGAAGTGGATAAAATAAGCATGGGTATGATTAAGTCATTACAGCTGACTGCATCTCCAGGTAGTTGTGCAGTTACTTCCTACTGTGCTTCAGGTGTCAAATACTGCTTGTTCATATTTGCATTAATAATTCCAAAACCATGCTACATACAAGGTATCAGAATATTTTATCTTGCAGGCTACATGATGGCAAATACAGTTGTATTGATATTTGACCTCTGTCAGTGACTATTAGAACTGTAAGGTGATAACTTCATTTTTTTAAAGGCTCAAATCATGCCCACTTTAAAGGTACACACTCAAAAGAAATAATGAGTTAAACAGGGATATTATAAGAATAGAAACAAAGAATACATTAAAATAGATAAACTGTTATTTTATGTTATACGGTTATATGGAATGAAAGAGTAAATGAAATTATGTTTAATGGTAAATGGATTTTAGCAACATTATTAAGTAAAATAAGGTGGTAGTTATGGAAAAAGGAGTGAGTGGTCTAGGAGGGATGAAAACTTAGTATGATTATAAAAGAAATTATGAATATGTCTAAATAGATTTGTATATCTATATAACTGCACATTTGTAAATATTTGTACATATGTACATATGTTGTAAATAAGAGTTATTTTTGTACATAAATAAAATACACCTACTCTTTTTGATAGATGCCACTGGGTTATTTTATATTCACCTGAGTGACCACCAAATTAGGCAGATGGGAACACATAAATAGTAAATGTCGACCAAAATGTCCAAGTAAAAAAGGCAATGAGACACAAACCAGGAACCCGATGGTTGTTTGGAGCAAACACCAAGACCCACTGCAGATGAATTAAATAAATAAACGATTTATTCCACCACAAAAACACTAAGACTAAGCGCTTTCACCAGATATACTGGCTTCTTCAGAGTCATAGTGAACATAACATCTTGATTCAAATAAATACTAAAAACATCCCTAACAATCATCAATCATCCAATTAGTCAATCTTGAACATCCATAGGGCTTTTTACTTAAAGCCACAAGAACATAATGAATCTCCAAATTTTATCAATGCATCCGGCCTTAAAAAATTGTATATATATGTATATATATATACGTATTTTAACCATAAACTTACAAATAAAAACATTTTATCACATTCAAGTAAATTAAAATAAAATAAACAAAACTTATAAATATGATATAATATAATATAATATTAGTATAGCCCTACACAAACCTAAACAATATAAAATATTTCATTTAATGAATTGATTACATATGTAATGTGACATTGTATAATATTAATATTAAATCCAACCTTGCTTATCTTAAATAATCCATAATATAAATATACAGGATGTGAAAACAATACATGGAAATTCATATAAAACTTGCCCTAAATTTTAACAAAGGTTTTAATGAGATATTCTCATTAATCCCAGGTGCCCTAGTGGCATTCAATCTGATCTGCCACTCCATTTCATGTAAAGCCACACAATTTTTAATATCACCTTGGTAATCAGAATTAACCTTGTCAATTACAAAAAACAAGAATTTTTTAAATTCATGACAATTTTGAGAATGCAAGAAGAGAGCATTGTGTTCATCCCCTCTCCTAATGGAACCACAGTGTTCACGAATTCTTTCCTTCAGGCTTCTTGTTGTCATGCCGACATAAAATATGTCGCATGACATACAAGTTGCCAAATAGACACAGTTCTTGGTTAGACAATTACAGGTGCCTGGGCATGCAATGGTTCGCCCATAACCTTTTACAGTGGTGTAGGCCCCAACAGCTATATACCTACACCATCTGCAACAACCACACTTGTTCATGAATGAACGTCTGTTGTCCCTCCTATTTCTTTCCAAAATGTCCTTTAAATTAAAACCTCTACTAAAAACCATAATAGAGAAATCACCCAAAATGTTCCTTGTATCCCTACTCAAAAAATGCTCCCAAATACTGTTCAAATTTGTGCGAATGCCCAAGGAGATTTCATTGTATTGTAAGACAAATTTGGGACAACATCCAAATTTGTTATTCTCCCTCATCTCCTCGCTCACATTTTTACAGTCACCCCTGGGGACCTTTGTTTTCAAAATTGGGATATATTTGGTGTTCCTCTTTTTATATACTTCCCGTTTGATCTTGATTAACAAACTCAAAGGGTATCCCCTTTCCAAAAATAAGCCAATCAATGTATACATCTCTTTTTTATACACTGTATCATCACTAATTAACTTGGATAGGCGAATCATTTGTCCCTTAACCAAGCCCCTCCTTTGATGCAAAGGGTGGCAACTTGCAAAATGTAACATATAATTCGCATAGCTAGGTTTTCTATAAATGTTACTATGTAACCCCAAATCATTTTTTGAAATTTCAATGTCCAAATAATTTGCACAGTCTGGATTCCAGTTATAAGTAAATTTAAGGAAATCAGAACTGGTATTCAAATATGCCATGAATTCCTTGACACTTTCTTCATCACCCCGCCACAGAATAAGTAAATCATCAAGAAACCTGTTGTATAGTAAAATGTTTCCAGCATACCTTGAGTTAAATATATTTTCCTTCTCCCATGCTAAAAGAACCAAATTTGCAAATACAGGGGCACAATGTGCCCCCATAGCCACTCCAGTTAACTGTCTATACACCTCACCTTCAAAAGATAGAAAATTGTTCTCTAGAACAAGCCCCATAAGTCCATGGCAAATCTCCAGTTTACTCAAATCAAAATTAGAACTGGAGCATAGACTGTCATAAAAAAGTTTTAGGCCAGCTTGATGGGGGATAACCGAAAACAGGTTTATAACATCAATTGTCAAAAACCCAAAACTGTTGATGTCTGCCATACTAACCCCACTCAGTCTCTCCAAACAGTGCCATGAATCTTTCAAAATATGGCCTGAATCAAATGTGACCCTCTTGCAGTGCTGGTCAACATAAGAAGCAAGGGGTTCTGTCTTAGAACCCTTTGCTGAGACAATGGGTCGAAACTGAAGGTTGTCCGTACCCTTGTGCACCTTTGGTATGCCAAAAAATGTTGGCATTTTTGGAAATTTTACCCCAAGGTAATAGTACTCTTCTTCGTTAATGGCACCTTGAAACAGCCTATCCAAAAGGTACAAGTCGATCCTTTTGTAAGCCACATTCACTTCGTGCCTTGATACTCTACAATATGTACTAACATCCCCCAACATTTCCATCATCCGACCCGTGTAGTCAATACTGTACATAATCACCATCCCCCCACCCTTGTCCAGTCTCATACATCTAAACTCTCCTGTAGAACTAAGATGGTGAAGTGCATCTCTTTCATCATGGGTTAAATTGTCCTCATGGCTAGTCCTGTGTCCACAGGCTTTCCTTAATTCGTGTTCAACAACAGTCTCAAAAATTAAAAGTTCCTTACACTGAGGTGGTACAAACACACTCCTTCTTTTTAACAATGTCTTATTCTGATCTTTTTCTTGGTCCAAAACCCCCATTTGTCTCTCTGAAAAATACATTTTTAAATTTAGTTCCCTTACATACAATTTCAAGTTTTTCAATGACTGTGTTACATCCAACCTAAAACTAGGTACAAATTTGTCACCTCTACTAAACAGTTGGAAGTGCGCGTCATTCAAAACAAGTTCAGTATAATTATAAATAATGAAACCTTTGTCTTTAACAATGGAATGTTTCATCCCCTCAAGAACCATAGATGTTCCCTCCATCGTAGTCCCAATATGCACACAAATTTCACGATCGGTCACCCTCGACGTCTCCTGACCAATGTTAAATGAATTCACCACTCCAGGTATTGATTCATCATCCCTATCATCCACAACTTCCTGAATATTAACACATCCTTCATTCAAACCATGCCCATATTCAATAAATTCACTAAAACACCCCTCATTCAAAACATCGTCAGGTTCAAGGCGTTCGTTAACACACACATCCTGAAATGTTAATATATTAACCATGTTGTTTGTAACTTGATCACTCGCCCCCCCAAAAACACCATTGCTACTATCAATACATTCCTGCATCTGGTTACAATCATAGAGGGCATCAATATCGTAACAAACATCAAAATTGACCAAACATTTGTAATAGTCCAGTAAATTTAATGAATTCTCCTCATCCCCTTCGGACTCCTCTGCTGGAATGCATCGTAGTTCCGCCCCTTGTTTTGAAGCCTCTCCGACCTCCGGGGCATGGTCGGTTCTTCTAAAAAATTGTCATTGCCTAAATTTTCGTCTATATCCTCCTCGTTGGACCGATGTATATCGGCCCTATGGTATGTTCTAACCAAAGCATTATGTCCCGGTGGATATGCAACCCCGTTCTGATAATCAGAACTATCCCTTTTGAGTTTTTTGTTCTTTGTAATAACGTTTTTCTTAACAAAAACCTCAACATTCCTGAGCACTTTTTCAAAATGATTTTGTTGTTGGTAAAACAACAAATCAGCCGTAATACTACTATCAAGGGCTGCTATCTCCTCCCGCAACTTAATAAGCTTGACACCATTGTTGCGTAAGGTAATATCTAACAGTTCCATACCTGTTCGTTGGTATAGCTCCGTCAGTTCCTGGTAAGCTTCCGAACCAGTTTCAATACCAGTTGGTAATTTCCAAAGGCGTAAACCCTTCGGAACTTGCTTCATTTCTTTAGATTTTGTTAAAAATAAACTGTCGAGCTGAATCGCCCGATATTTGATACACAATTTTTCATATTTGAAAATCTGCTCCCTCAAAGTAAGAATAGGCTGCTCCGTGTTGTCCCTCACGTTGTCCACCAACGAATCAGAATTCACGCTCAACTCTGGTGCCTCGAACCAGGAGTTTAAATTACGTTGCTGGGTATTGTAGTTCCTGGAGCCCGATGGAACAGCTCCATTGTTATTAGATGAACCCGTTACAGTCTTATTTCTGCCAACAACGTCGCTGAAAGTAGCATTGTTACTTCCCCTCTGCCCCGGTGTAATCTCAAGAGGAGAATGCAAAGTGAACAAATCAATTTCAGTTTCTGTAGGACTATTAACCAAAACTCGACTGTCTTTTTACTTAAAGCCACAAGAACATAATGAATCTCCAAATTTTATCAATGCATCCGGCCTTAAAAAATTGTATATATGTAAAAAGCCCTGTGGATGTTCAAGATTGACTAATTGGATGATTGATGATTGTTAGGGATGTTTTTAGTATTTATTTGAATCAAGATGTTATGTTCACTATGACTCTGAAGAAGCCAGTATATCTGGTGAAAGCGCTTAGTCTTAGTGTTTTTGTGGTGGAATAAATCGTTTATTTATTTAATTCATCTGCAGTGTGTCTTGGTGTTTGCTCCAAACAACCATCGGGTTCCTGGTTTGTGTCTCATTGCCTTTTTTACTTGGACATTTTGGTCGACATTTACTATTTATTAGGCAGATGGGAACACAGTTTACTATCTCTTCTGAAGGACAAGACACTCAGTAGGGCACCACCGTATTCTGCAGTGCAATGTTAGCAATCAATCTACCTGGTATTAGAATAGAACACACAGCCTTTTACACCAAAGACAAGTGTACCACTTTTGTACCACTGACACAGATCATTATCAAGCATATATTTCACCTGCTAAGAATTAGTACATATGTGATACAATAAATTGCAAAATGGCTGAGTGTTAGAAAACTAAAACAACAATGGTGTTACTGCCAAATGCAAGATACATACAACGATACCACACCATAACAAAGTTTATTGGAAAAAGCTTTCAGGTCTACACCCTTCATCAGTATAACACTACAGCAATATTATTACATTTAAATAAGAGAAATCATCAAATCACGTGCTTCAGCCCATCCCACTAATCAAACACACAAGAAAACTTAAAAAGACAGCACAATAAATGCAGCCTATGTATTATAAAACATTAAAAAACAAGATATGAATGACATACTATCATATTAATGGTCTAACAGACTCTATACATATATATATATATATATATATATAATGTAATAATATACACACATATATATACCTATACACATAATTTACTCATATCTAAAATATGCAATAAAAAATGCAGTAAAAATGCAATAAAAATGCAATAAAAATATAATAAAAATATATATAGTAAACAATATATCACTAATAAAATATACTTATATAAATATGCATACATATTTAAATAATGAATACAGACAGAAGTATAGCCATAGAATTTATAGCCTTTCTCTTTGTTTTTTAACTAATACTGGTTTCAGACTAACAGCATTATTTAAACCAGGGGAGGCATCTGCCTGAAGTCTAGTAATCCATTCTAACTCTTTCAGTTCTAGGGAATTATTAATGTCTCCCTTCCTTAGACTGATATTTACTGCAGCTAATACTCTAAATTTAAATACATGATTTTCACCTTTTTCTATAATATGTTTACTTAAAGCATTCGTTGATACTCTCCTCCTGATTTCTGATTTATGTTCTATTATTCTCTCTTTTAGCTTTCTAATAGTTTTACCCACATAAAATGAAGTGCATGATACACATGTAGCCAAATATACCACCCTTTCTTCATTACAAGTTGTTAACGTGGTCATTCTAATAATTTCTCCATTAGTAGGGTGTTCAAAAAAATTTTCACCTTCAAATAAATCATTACAACAAGAGCAGTTGTAACATTTCCTTATTCCCATCAATGTATTAGTCTTAGGCTTAATATGGAAATCTTTATAGCATAATTTCTGTTTTAGAGTTTCAGCACTTCTATATGCAAAACTAGGTTTATCACCTACTATGGATCTTATTTCAGGCATGGCTAGTAGAACCGGCCAGTTCTTCTCTATTATAGCACTTACATTACATGTATTTAAATTATAGGTGGTTAGATATCTAGTTAACTTTATATCCTTACATGAGTTGTCTCTCCCCATTGTTATACCTCCTGACAATATTGGTTTAAATTTCATCTGTCTCTCATTTTTTACTTCACACAAAACTTTGTTAATAAGCTGCTTTGAGTAACCACTCCTTTCAAATTCTTTCGCTATACTTTCAGTTTGTTCAATAAAATTAAGTTCATCAGTATTTAACTTGCTTAGTCTAATAAACTGTGCTTTAAGGACTCCTCTAAATATATGAGGTACATGCATGCTATCCTTACTTATGTATCTCAATGAGTCAACATCTTTTCTATAAACTTTCAGTTCCAATTTCTTATTACTCTTAAATAGAGTTACATCTAGAAAATTAATATTATCACAGGATGCTGTCATTTTAAACCTTAGAAAGTCAGTTGACTCATTTATGTACTGCAAATAGTTTTCCAACTCTGAATGGGAACCTTTCCACAATAAAAAACAGTCGTCTACAAACATTTTATAGAAGACGACTTTCTCATTCAGGTAATTGATTTTATTTAGTATTAGCTCCTTCTCCCATTCATATAACACTAAATTGGCATAAGTGTTTGCCACTGGTGTGCCCATTGCAACACCTGTAAGTTGCAGAAACAATTTCCCATCAAAAATGAAAACATTATGTGTTAAAACCACTTCTAGAAGAGCACATATTGTTTCAATCTCCCTCCCATGCATTTTTATCTCATTATTTAAAAAATTCCGTATTGCATTTACTCCATAATCATTTGGTATCACAGTGAAGAAGGACGTAATATCTAAAGTGGCCATAATATATTCATCCACATTGTTATCAAGTTGCCACATATAGAGATTATCTAGAAAATCATTGGTATCCTTCAATACAGTACTACAAACTGCTATATAGTTCCCTAACACATTTTGAAGGTACTTTGAAATAGGCTCTGTTATCCATCCACCACCTGAGACAATAGGTCTCAGGGGTGGGTTAGCTGCATTTTTATGAATTTTTGGATTACCATAAATTTGAGGTATTCTTGGACATGGAACACTCAAATAATTAAATAATTCCAAACTTATATCATTCACTAATTGCAAATCATAAATTGCCATATTCACCTCAGCAATAATATTCTGTATATTAGTATATGAAATTTCTTTAAAAGTACAAACATCATTCAGAATTTCATAAAATTTTGTGAGATAAAACTCCTTTTCCATAACAACAGCTGCTCCCCCTTTGTCTGCTTGTTTGATCACTATAGTATCATTAAGCTGTAATTCATTTAAAGCTAAGTATTCTGGGTAAGTAATATTATATATTCTCTTATTTGCTACATTCCCTTTATAATAAACACATAAATCACGCTCAACAATATTCAAAAAAGCAGTCAAAACGGGACATAAAATAGGCATAAACATACTTGACTTCTTACATACTGGCACATAAGCATTATCATTTTTAAAAATAAGTTTGAGTGCAACATTTCGTAGAAACATCTTTAAGTCCAGTATCGCCTGTACTATATTATCTCTCATATTCGGGATAAATTTGAGCCCTTTACTAAGAAGTAAACACTGGGCATCAGTTAATTCAATATTAGATAAATTTAAAGTACCTCTAACAACCTTCTTTAGCGTCTGCTCAGTTTGTTGTGTACCATCGGACTGCTGCTCTTTCTTTTTCCGTTCATATTTGGATATTGTTGCTGTTGCAATAAAAAAAGAGTCCTTCTGTTGTATTTGTAAAGCAACCTTCTCCGGTTGCTTTAAAAGAAAGGGAGAAAACAAAGTTATTTCCTTTTGCGACACCCTCTTGCTCGTAACTGTAACATCAGGCACCATGTTAGTCCTCACCTTAGGATGTACATCGTCACTCTTTCTGACATCAGCTTCATTGTCAACAGCTGATTGCTGTGAAATAGTTCCTTTATCTTTTAAAGGTACAAGAGGAGCATTAGTTGAAGAAATTGACGCTAAAGAGTAATTCTTATGAAGATCAGATCCCACCGTTGTTATGTGTTGTTCAAAAATATCCAACTGGTCAAGTAGATTAGACTTCTTATTGTTAGCAGGATATTGTGCTTTTTTATGAATAGCAGCTACATTTTCTTCTCTTGGCCAGGAAAAGATCCGATTTTGTTTAAAATCATACATATCCCTCTGCAGTTTATTCTTTTTCCTCTGTTGCAGCTTCAAATCTAGCGCTTGAATACGTGACAGAAAATTATGATAAAGTTCCATCGAATCATTAAAGCAAGGCATACTTATAATCTTAGATTCCAGCATTTCTATTTCTTCTATTAAACTATTTTCTATTGGTTCAAAAAAAGTGTTCATTAATATCATATAGTCTGCACTCAAATTAAGGTTTAACTGTTGCCATTGCATCAATAGTTCATTATAGGTATTGCCATAAGAGGGCATTTTCAATATTCTTAAGCCTCTTGGCACAATACCTAATAGCGAAAGAATTTGAAAGGAGTGGTTACTCAAAGCAGCTTATTAACAAAGTATTGTGTGAAGTAAAAAATGAGAGACAGACGAAATTTAAACCAATATTGTCAGGAGGTATAACAATGGGGAGAGACAACTCATGTAAGGATATAAAGTTAACTAGATATCTAACCACCTATAATTTAAATACATGTAATGCAAGTGCTATAATTGAGAAGAACTGGCCGGTTCTACTAGCCATGCCTGAAATAAGATCCATAGTAGGTGATAAACCTAGTTTTGCATATAGAAGTGCTGAAACTCTAAAACAGAAATTATGCTATAAAGATTTCCATATTAAGCCTAGGACTAATAAATTGATAGGAATAAGGAAATGTTACAACTGCTCTTGTCGTAATGATTTATTTGAAGGTGAAAATTTTTTTGAACACCCTACTAATGGAGAAATTATTAGAATGACCACGTTAACAACTTGTAATGAAGAAAGGGTGGTATATTTGGCTACATGTGTATCATGCACTTCATTTTATGTGGGTAAAACTATTAGAAAGCTAAAAGAGAGAATAATAGAACATAAATCAGAAATCAGGAGGAGAGTATCAACGAATGCTTTAAGTAAACATATTATAGAAAAAGGCGAAAATCATGTACTTAAATTTAGAGTATTAGCTGCAGTAAATATCAGTCTAAGGAAGGGAGACATTAATGATTCCCTAGAACTGAAAGAGTTAGAATGGATTATTAGACTTCAGGCAGATGCCTCCCCTGGTTTAAATAATGCTGTTAGTCTGAAACCAGTATTAGTTAAAAAACAAAGAGAAAGGCTATAAATTCTATGGCTATACTTCTGTCTGTATTCATTAGTTAAATATGTATGCATATTCATATAAGTATATTTTATTAGTGATATATTGTTTACTATATATATTTTATTGCATTTTTATTGCATTTTTATTGTATTTTTACTGCAATTTTTATTGCATATTTTAGATATGAGTAAATTATGTGTATAGGTATATATATGTGTGTATATTATTACATTATATATATATATATGTAAAGAGTCTGTTAGACCATTAATATGATAGTATGTCATTCATATCTTGTTTTTTAATGTTTTATAATACATAGGCTGCATTTATTGTGCTGTCTTTTTAAGTTTTCTTGTGTGTTTGATTAGTGGGATGGGCTGAAGCACGTGATTTGATGATTTCTCTTATTTAAATGTAATAATATTGCTGTAGTGTTATACTGATGAAGGGTGTAGACCCGAAAGCTTTATCCAATAAACTTTTTATGGTGTGGTATCGTTGTATGAGTGGTAGAAAACAAGGAGTAGTAATATATGAAGGAAAATCTAATTAGATAAAAGAAACATCAGGTATAACCCAGATATCCATCCTGGGACCAATATTGTTTAATATGGTATTCTCTGGTTTCTCTAGCTCTACAGGCTTTTATTTGTGCAAATATGCTGACGACTCTAAAATCGGCGTTATTTGTTATAATGGAATTTACTACACATTATATATTTACTTAAAATAAATTAACATACAGGCATCCAAAAGAGGCTTATGATTTAATACTACTAAGTGTAAGGTAATGACATTTGGTAAGTCTGACTGCAATTCAATAATCATAAATGTTCACTGGCTTAAAATTATAGACCCTGTAAATACATATTGATTAAGGACTAAATTTTAAAGTATGCCTTAAACATTAAGAATAATGAATAAATTAAATTATAAATGTTATGTAGAACAATAAAAACAAGAGAAGCCTCAACATCGTATGACTTGTATATATCTATGGTTTAGGCCTTTTCTTGAAAACAAACTGGCCTTTTGTTATTTAACAGTAGGAAATCTGACAAAACTGAAGACCATCTAGAAAAAAAATACTGAAAAGACTAATAGGTTCTATGAGTAAAGTGTATAATGAAAGACTTCAGAAATTACAGTTTTTTTAATTTTAAAATATTGATATCTAAGGGATAAGTTATGTCTACCATTTAAAGCTTTGGATTCTGATGAATTAATAGAGGATTTAGACCTTGAATTGAAAACAGAGCTAGACAACACAAGAAAAAGAGGTCTGTTTTTTACATATAATAAAAACAGGACTAGAAAAAGTGGCAGTTATGTATCTCATCACATGCCAAATTTATGGAATAAGTTTTCACTGAATGTGTGTATGGCAACATCTGTTAGTTTTTTGTTTTTGTTAAATAAGACAGGAAATAGAAAGTATATGCCTGTGTTAAACAATTCTATATTCTTTGATGTTCTTGTGGCCTAAATGTGGTATGACATAAATAAAAAAATACATAAATAAGACGCTGAACTATTTCTTGCTCTTTTTCCTGAAAATATTTTGTAAAACCTTTAATTTTGTTTGACAATATTTGGCTTACAAACAACTAGAGATTGAAAATGTTGAGCATTATATATTTCTTTTGTGGAGCATTAATAAGCAAGATTACATATACTGACTAAAGTTTAAAGGCAGGGCACATCTGATACCTTCTCAGTAGGATCCATGAATGTGTATAAGGCACCCATTTCCATTTCTTTTTCCCTTGCTGCTCTACTACCCAGGCCTCAAGCTGAACCAGGTCAACAAGGTAATAGCCAGGGTTAAAACCTCTGCTCTACAGGGCCACATAAGCACTGTCCTACTTTTCAGGGGTTCCTTGATAAATAAAGGATTGTACAGAATACACATCCATCCACTTTGAATGTTTGTATATCAAGACCAATATTATTTTTCCAATACGTAGGCCAATACAGATCACATGTAGTCCAGGCTGCGAGTTTTATGCCACTTCCATGTGACTAAAGGTGTAATAGTTGATTATTTACTTCTTGCTTGCACATCTTCCCTTCCCACATACTAATCCATGTACAAGAACCATATATATGATCAGGGTCAGCCTTTCAAACTCAGTATTCTAGAAAGAACTTGATGCAGTAGTTTATGTATCACAGAATGCACTTCGTAGGAACTATTACTCATTAGTTGCAATGTACACTCCTCTCTAATAGTTATGACTAATCTTATGGAATTGTATGTCATAAATCTTAGTTCAATTATTACAACTCAGCCATTCAGTATTAATGCAGTTGTGACAATATCTTTTTTGTTAGTTTTTTCATTGTGCATTAGTGCATTGTCCCCATTATGTAACACAAATGTCCATTTAATGGCATTCTGGTCTGCAGGCTTTCCTGAAATGGTTAACCTGCTGAGTGCAACTGCATTAACATACAACTCAAGATCTGTAGACATTTTTATGTGCAAACATTTTTACTACTTCTGTCCAGAGCTGTATTCTTGGTAAACCCATCTGTAGAGTATGTTTCCTTCTATTCAACAATACAGTCATTTGTTTGCAATCTATTTTAAGGGGACTAGATGTGACTACATATTCATTTAGAAAATCCCTGCATTCCAAAAAATTGTGGCTATTCCCTCTTTTTCCAGCTGTAATTACTTTTTTACTCAGTAGAAGTTATCCATTATGTGTGTGTGATTTACTGAATTTAATGTCACAACAGATGGATAACTTGTAAATGACTATCAGAATGCATACATTTTTGTGATGTATGCATTCAAACTTGTCATTTTACAAACTAATGTGATACTAATTAAAATGATTTTTCCATAGGGCAAGCCCCACTGCAACCCTATAAGGGGAGCTTTGCCACCCCCACACCCCTTACCTTATTAGAGAAAGGTCAGCCAGACACTGACATGTACTGTAACACCTGTCCCACTCTTGCTTTGTCTTCAGACTACTCACAATGTAATATTGTGCCAATACATGTAATCTAACTCTACTGAAAAGAAAACAATAAGATATGAGCAAATGTCATCTTAAACTGCTATCCTCAAGCAACTGTGACTCAGGCTCAAGTGATTCAAGCAAGTAACTGAAGAACAGTTTCTTACTATAATCATATATTCCATGAGGAAGCACGTGTGTACCTGGGAGACTCAGTTCTTAGTCATTTCTAAAAGAAGCAAGCAAATCGACAGATGTTTATCAAGATGTTTAACAAGATGTTCTACTTCTGGAATGCTGTTTTCTGTCCTTTTCTACATATCCATGGTATAGCCACATATAGGAAATAATGCAAGTTCTTTAATTAAGTTACCAGGTTTGGTAAGAACTTTTTTAAATAATTAAGTAAAAAACAAATATATTTTCAGCTCATTCACAATGGAAGAATGTGCAGTGTAGCAATGGCTTTTATGTTTTAGTTTCTGAAGGATATTAACTATATGCATATGTTAACATCCCCTATTATTGTACTTCTGCTATAAAAATTCGCTTTTCTCAAGACAAAATCCTGCATGTTGTAATATTTCTATCTCTTTTCTTAAGTGTTGAAAATGTTCCTGAAATGTAGCTCCAGTGAGTAGAAAAGAAAACGTAACATATGACACTATGTAAACAGTATTTGTCTATCAAGTTCTGAAATAACTCAACAGACTACCTGGCACACCTATTCATCTTTTAAAATATATATTAGTTAAATTTCCAGTTTAAATCCTTAATACATTATTAAGGCAGCATCATGTTCCCATTGATTGGCAAATGTCCTTGATGGTTCCTATTTGTAAAGGTGGTAGCTCAGATTAAATCAGCTCCACCTCTGTGTTGGGAAAAATATAGAAGACTACGTCTATCATCACCACTATCATCATTATGAACACCGTCATTATCATCATTATCAACATCATCATTATTATCATTATCAACATCATCATTATCATTATCAACATCATTATCAACATCATCATTATCATCATTATCAACATCATTATCAACATCATCATTATCAACATCATTATCATCATTATCATCATTATCAACATCATTATCAACATCATCATCATCACTATCAACATCATTATCATCATTATCAGCATCATAATTATCATTATCAACATCATCATTATCATTTTTATGAGCATCATCATTATCATCATTGTCAACATCATCATTATCATCATTATCAACATCATCATTATCATTATCAACCCCTTTTTCTCCCATTTTCTGCATGTGGTTGGGGTATTGTGTCATCTGTTGCCATCTTTGTCAGTTCAGTGCTGCTCTCCTACTTTCCTTTATTATCATGCCTTTATATGTTTCCTGAAACAAAACAGAGCATGTGCAGTATTAAATTACATAACCCAAACCAGGTCTGTCTCCAAAAGGTCAACTTTAGACAGTTTGATAGATTTGATGGTCACCTTAATTGGTAAGGTGTTTACCTCACATGTACAAACTTTGTTTCTTAGCTTTGGTCAATGTCTGGTTATTGGATAGGCATGCAATAGTCTGCAGGCTACTTGTTTAGGATTTACCTATGATACTCTGAGATGGGTCTTTATTATGGAGTGATATGATGCATGATTTTCTTAGACTTGGTAAACATAGTTGATTTGCTTACTCTTTTGGTGCTATTACCAGTTTCTTCCAACTTAAAAAGAGCCCATACATCATCAGATAAGTCAATAGATGGCTGCACAGTAGGGCCTACAGTTATTGTCCTGGGTGAGCTCTCAAATACCAAACTAGTTACTTCACTATCTCTCTATTTTGGAATTAATCTCATTTCATCTTCTCCTCATCCTCCATCTATTAACTTTCCAAATACAGTAATAATTTCAGGCTGGGGCATTAGTACCATCAAAAAATATATTCAAGAGATAAATTGTTCAGTAAATAGATCTTGTAAGAGCTGTTTTACTGAATAATGAATTATTAGTGGCAGTACAAACCATGAAATAATGACTGCCAATACATTTTCTTTTAAAGAGAATGTTGACATAACCCTTTAAATCCAGGGCACTGAAACAAGTGGGATTGCTCTACAAATTTTTAACTAATGGAGATATTAAAACTCTAACAAGCCTTTTTATGATTATCATATGTTCATTACAGTAGTTTAATGATGTTTTTCTTATATACATTTTTAACAAAATTAAATAAGTTGGAACTAGTGGAAAAGCAATTTGTGAACCTGATGCATTCCCTTAAAGTCATCTCACACAGTGACAAGCTGAAACAAACTAATTTAATTACACTATTTATTTATTTAATTACCTTCAATCCATAAAATCTCTATACATCTTCTCCAAAACTTTAAAGATCTCAATGAGACCTCAACTACACCCCCTATTAGATGGTGACATTCACCCCAACTCTGGCCCCAACAATATAAATGACATTAACCCCCTCACCTTCATTCCCTCCACCTCTTATACCCAAGCAGGACCTTCTAACTCTCTCCTTATAGCACATCTCAATATACATAGCATAAAAAATAAAGTAGCCCACCTTCATGCACTCCTAGATGTGCATTCTTTTGATGTCCTATGTTTTACAGAAACATGGCTAAAACCAACAACCCAAGATAATGAAATTACCACACCTGGATACAATATTCTGAGAACAGACCGCAAAACCAAAAAGGGTGGGGGTGTAGCCATCCTTTACAAATCTGGGCTACAAGTCACTACTTTTGATATGCAGCTTTCTACTTGTAGTAATGCTGAAATCCTTACAGCAAAGCTTCATGCTGAAATCCTTACAGCAAAGCTTCAAATTAATACCTTTAAATCCATTTATTTAATATGCTCCTATCTTCTTCCTGGAAATAACCTCAATACTCTTGAAAATATCCTTAGCTGGCTCTCTACATACTTACCTCAAGAAACCATAGTACTGAGCGACTTTAATATTGACTGGACCACCTGTAGTTCACCAAACCCAACAACCCATATAAACCTATATGGCTTTTCCCAAATAATTACCTCCCCTACTAGAATCCATAAACCAAATAACAAAGAAAGCACCTTAGATGTGATCATTGTTAACAATCATCCTTTATCATATAAAGAAGGCACCCTTCCTGATGACATTAGTGACCACTCTCTAACCTTTGCATGTAAACAAAAGATTAACATTCCTAACTCCAACTTGTTTAGAACTACTCGATTTAATAAAAATTTTAATCTAGAAAGCTTCCAAACCAAACTAAAGACATGTGAATGGTCACCTCTAAAATACCTTCAACTAGAGGAAGCAGTGTCATACTTCAACACCAAATTCTTAAAAATCTTAGACTACCATGCTCCTATACACTCCATCAAAAACAGCACAAAAACTACTCCATGGCTTACAAATGAGACTAGATAAAAAATCACATTAAGAAATAAGATTTGGGCCAAATGGAGAACTACTAGAAATCCGATAGACCAGCTAAAATTTAAACAGTTGAGGAACGCTACCAAAACATCTGTACTACTTGACAAAAAAAACTTTTACTTTTGACTCCAACAAACCTAGCAGCACAATCCACAAAAGTTCTGGCCAGGTATAAACAGGCTCTTACACCAGTTCATTCCAAAACTCCAATCCCATCAGGCTCCACCTATGACAATCCTAAGCTTATTGCTAATGCCTTCAATACCTTATTTACTGACGCCATCCAATCCCTAGCCAATTCTTTGCTCCCTGTTACCACAAGTCTGTCACCCACTATAACTAACTTATCTCCCTCATTTCATCTACAACCTGTACCTACATCCCTCATTTGCACCCTTCTCCAAAAACTTAAACCATGCACCCCTTCAGCAGACCTCCTATCAAATGAATATCTACAGAAATCAGTGACAGTCATAGCCTATCCTATTTCCATACTTATAAACAGAACAGTTACTGAAGGAACAATCCCATCTGTCTGGAAAATCTCCCATATCATTCCTCTTCATAAGGGTGGTGACTCTACTGAATCTCAAACCTTTGCCCAATAGCCCTACTCTCTCCACTAGCTAAAACAATGGAGAAATGTATCCACCGACAGCTACTCAACCACCTTCTCAACAACAACTTACTTGCCAGCTGTCAGCATGGCTTTAGACTATTCCACAGCACAACTTCTGCCCTCCTATCCTTCTCTGACTGCATCAACAAAAATCATAATAACAACTCCTTATCTTCTGCACTCTTTATTGACCTCTCAAAAGCCTTCGATACGGTTAACCGTCAACTTCTTTTGGATATACTTAAATCTCTCTCATTCGATACACAGGCACTACACTGGTTTAAGTCCTACCCAGAAAACAGACAACAAGCTGTGCTCTGGGACAAAGAACTTTCCACACACCTTTCTGTTACTCTTGGTGTTCCTCAGAGCTCTATTTTGGGCCCTCTCCTTTTCTCCATTTTTATTAATGATATAAATCTAACAATTCCTCAAGCTACCTGCATACAATATGCAGATGATTCAACATTAATATGCTCTGCTACTTCCTTACCAGAACTCCAATCCCTCACCCAGAATGTATTCAATAAAGTTGAAAACTGATTCCTGCAGCACTGCCTTCTCCTGAACGCCAAAAAAACTAAATTATTGCTCTTCAATCCTACTATAAAGTCCTCTCAATTTGACCTTGCAGTGACATCTAATAATGGTACTGTTATATCTCCGGAACCAACCACCAAACTCTTAGGTGTAACAATAGACCATAATCTTACCTTTGATATACACATCAATACCACCATTAAATCGGTTAACAGAAAGCTAGGCACCCATTACAGAATTAAACCCTACCTTACCTCTACAGCCAGAATTACTATTGCCCACACCCATCTCATCTCTACCCTCCTTTACGCCTCTCCCATTTATACTAATCTTTCTAAAAGCAACCTCAACAAACTGGCAGTGACCTATAACAACATAGCCAGATTTGCCACCAGCTCCCCATTTAGAGCCCACCATTGTCATGATCTAAAACAACTTGGATGGCTAGTACTCCAAAATCAACTGCTATTTCAACAACTTATTATCACACACAAGATCCTTTATGATCAGAGTAGTAATACTCCAATACTCACTAGTCTTATCACCCCCTACAAAAATCTCATAACCCTTCGCGCAGCTAATAGATTACTAGTAACTATACATAAATCCAAAAACAAGGCTGGGGACACACTGTTCTCTAACACTGTAGGGAAAACTTGGAACCTGCTCCCCAGGGAACTCTCATCTCTCTCATCTGCATTTCTATTCAAAAACAACTTAAAGAATATCTTCTAACTTACTGGCTATGCCCTTGCACAAATCCTGACTAAAATCTCCCTTCTTTATATTTTATGTCTACTGTTCTTATAACTGCCATTTTATATCTACATCTTATTAACCTCTGAGAATATGTGTTGTTCAACCTACTAAAGTTACTACTAATATTGCCTTCCTTAAATCTGCTGCAGAACTTAAACTTGCTTAGCAATCCTCTCTACTGTATAAACATGTCTCTACCTTAGAAATACTTGGAACTATAGCTTGTAAATAATTCTAAAGTATATTAGTACTTCACTGTTATGTAAAAATCTTGTTTTTTCAGTTGCAATATGTACTGTTACTTTTAATTATAGTGGAGCTTTTCTCCCGGGTCTCTACTGAAAATGGACATGTGCCCAGCTAGACTAGCCCGGTCAAAAATGTAAAATAAAATAAATAAATAAATAAAAATATATTTTACATTTGTTAACCAGGATGGTCTGACTGGATACATGTCCCTTTTCAGTGGAGGCCCAGGGAGAAAAGCTCCAAACATACATATAGAAAACTTTACAATTATACACATTGAGCAAGGTTACAAATTCAGTTCAAAAGTACATTGAAAATGGATAAAAAGACATGTAATCGCTCATATACAATACTAGTATGTTAAAGACTTACAGTTCAGAATCAGTCTACATGTAGCCAAGTCTTCAGTAGCATGTGTTTATTGTGAAGAAGTTAGTCAGGATTAGTACAAGGACATAACTACCTCATTTTAAAGTAAAGTTTAAGAATTTCTTTAAATTGGGTTAGAGAGGGTTCTGAAGTAAGCTCAGCAGGAAGTGAGTCCCAAGTTTTGCCAACAGAGTTGGCAAACAAAGAGACTCCAGCTAAATTGTTGGTTTTAACTGTTTGTACTAGCAGTCTGTTAGATGAGCAGAGTGTCTTGAGGCTACAATAGTGGGTGATAATATTTTTAAATATAGGCGTAGTTTCCGGCTGGTAGAGAACTTTGTGTGCTACTATTAGTTGGTTATACTGAAGATGGCTTGGTAGCTTCAGCCACCCTAGAAGTTTTAGGTTAAGACAGTGGTGAGTTCTGTATGCTGTACCAGTGGCAAATCTGGCAATATGATTATAGCAGCTAGAGAGTTTGTTAAGGTCAGACTTACTCAAGTTTGTGAAAATAGAAGAGGCATAGAGGAGGGTGGAGAGTAGATGTGTGTGGACAATCACAGTCCTAGCTGGTGGAGTCAAGAATGGTTTAATCTTATATAGAGAGACAAGTTTCTTGTTAACTGTCAACTATTACACCTAAGAGTTTAGTACATGAATCTGGGGAAATAATAGTGCCATTGTTAGATTTTATAGTAAATGATGCTGAGGTGGCCTTACGAGTGGGGGTAAAAAGCAGCAGCTTAATTTTGTTAGGATTTAATATGAGATGATGATTAGAGAGCCAATTTTTAACTGTGTTAAAAGTATTTTGGGATAAAGTCTGCAAATCTGTAGGTGAGGTGGCAGAGCAAGTCAGGGTGGAGTCATCCACATACTGAATACAGGTTGTCTTTGGGATGACTTTGTACAGGTCATTAACAAAGATAGAAAATATAAAGGGTCCTAATATGGAGCCCCGAGGAACTCCAAGGGTGATAGGTAGAAGGGAAGATAGTTTATCCTGCCATAGCACAGCTTGTTGTCTACCACTTAGATAGGATTGGAACCAATGGAAAGTCTGGTCATCTATGGAGAAGGTTTTCAGTGTGTGTAAGAGTAGCTGGTGGTTTACCATGTCTAATGCTTTGGAGAGATCTAGAAAAAGGGCTGAGGAAAGCTTATTATTGTTTTGGTTTTGATTTATAACATTGGAGAAGGAGAAGAGGGCTGAGGTTGTACTGTGGAATGGTCTAAAGCCATGCTGAGAGCTGGCAAGGAGATTGTTCTAAATAGGATAGTTCAGGAGTTGTTTATGGATACACTTCTCCATAATTTTAGCCAATGGTGACAGGATAGCTACGGGTCTGTAATTTGACAATTCAGTGCAGCTACCCCCTTCATGGAGTGGAATAGCATGGGAAATCTTCCAGATGGAGAGGATGGAAGCTTCTGATATAGTTCTATTGATCAGAACTGAGATGGGGTATGCTATTGCATCTGTGGCTTTTTGTAGATACTCTGCAGGAAGGGGATCTGCAGATAAGGTGGCTGGTTTTATTTTTTTAATTAGAGCTCTGATAAGTGATGTGGGAACTAGCTGAAAGTTAAAAGAGAGTAGAGAACTGGATGTGGTATCAGTTGGACTTGGGCATCTGGGAGTTAGTTGGCTAGCAAGAGATCGGATAGTTTTTATAAAGAAGGTGTTGAAGGATAGCATCTTCTGAAGGTTTTTGCAGAGTAATTTTCCCAATGTTTGGAGCACAAATAAAAAAGACACCTCTATCAATAAACTTTGGCCTAGAAATCTTTTCAGGATGATTCAGTAAGATAATTGCTCAGCTTTGATGTACAGCAAAATTTTAAAACACACTGAAAAAGTAACAAGCAGTTTTAGATATCAATTAATAATTATGTGGAATGATCTTTATTTATTTATTTATTTATTTATTTATTTATTTATGTTTGCAGAGATAGTACACTGATCATAAAACACTGTTTAAAGACATATCCAGGGTGAAGAAATTTACAAAAAAATAAAAACAGAAGAAATTCACATACATATAGTAGTGACAGAAGATAGATAACCTCATATACAATTGAAAAAATATGCAGATATTAGTATTGGAATAGAAAAAAAAACTAATGCAAACTAGTTTTAGTAGTAAATATAGGAGGGAAACAGCAGGTAAAAATAAAGGGTCAAAATGTAGGTGAGGAGGAAGTTAGGTTGTCTAGTGGAAAAGCAGTTGCAGTCAGATTTTTGATAGAGGTGTCTTTTTTATTTGTTCTCCAAACATGGGGAAAAAGGAGACTTCATTAAGTTAAGGGAAAGGGATTATCAGAGTTTAGACAGTAGAGTGGAGGAGTCTTTTTTTAAAGTCTGTGGCTATGATGGTGAGTCTGTTTTCTAGTTGAAATAAGAGGACCGTTTTGTCTATTGCAGCTCTAGATGGTCTGGATAGAAAGGGAAACATTTTCCAGGATTAAAATAAAAGAGAGCTGTTCTTTTTCCTGGTGTTTTCACTGTAGTTTTGGGTGTTAAGTGCCTAATTTAGCCATAAACCAAAGTACTTAAGGGATGTGGTTGTTTCTATTTGGGAACAATTGAGATCTGCAATTCTGAGATTTTTTTGAGAATATTTCATCTTTTGTCAGGTTCCAAATATCATCCTTTTTGTTTTGATGGGGTTTAGCAGTAGCTTATAATAGTTTAACCAGAATTAAGGGAGTGGAGGTTAGACTAAAACTGGGTTTGAATAGCTGAATGTGAGGGACTGTATCAAAGAATAACTATGTTATCTCCAGTAAAGAAGGATAGGAATGCTAGGGACATCAAAGGGCAGATTGTCAATAAATACTGAAAGCAAAAGTGGGATAAGTGTGGATTCCTGGAACACTCCTCTGGTAAGTGGTGCTGAAGGGGAGAGGGATGAGGCTATTTTGCTCTGAAATGCCTGTTTGTTAAGAAATGATGGAACCAGGTGACAGTGTTCCCGCTAACTCCAATTTCTTAGAGGGAATTAAGGAGTAGGACATGGTCAATAAAAGCTTTGGAAAGATCAATGAAGAGAGCTCCTGAAAGGTTTCCTTTATCCATGTTGAGAAGGGTCGCATCGCTAAGTGAGCATAGTGCTTTCATTGTGCTCCAGCCATCACAGAGTCTATGTTGTTTAAGAGTGAAGAGGAGGCTCTTTTGGATGTAAGTGGACAGTTGATTATAGATTAGTTTTTCAAGTATTTTCCCAACTGTTGATTGGATGGAAATAGGGTGGAATTGGGAGGCATTTTCTGGCTGAGGCAGTCTGGGAAGGAGTTTGACAAGATGAGCTTTCCATGTATCTGGCACTGTATTTTGAGTTAAGCAAAGGTTATAAATATGTAGAAGAGGTGTGGTAAGGAAGTCTTCGCAGAGTGATATAAACCAAGAAGTTGGTTGTCTGCACCAGAGGTGTCATCCAAGTGTATATTTTCTAGTAGGGTAGTAATGTTTTTTGTGAGTACTTTTCTTAAAAAATAGAAGAGCGGAATAAAAGTAATGGGGCTTGGTGAGTTGCACATCCTATTTCCAAACCTTGGAGCAAGCTACCCTTGTATGTTAAATAATAATACTTCTCATTATTACAACAGGACTAAATAACCAAACTGGTGGCTTTAAATATAGTTCTAGCAAAAGGAAGTGTGTGTTCCTAGAAGGCCATTACAGAGGTGTAGGTTATGCACCCCCCAGCTTGGCTGCCCTCCAAAATAAATTAACAGAAAGAAAATCTCTTCTTGTACTTGAAGACAAACAAGTAAATACATAAATTCTTCTTTTAAACTGCAGCAGAAGTGTGTGGTACATTTGTAGCAAACAGCTACTACAGTTTAACACCACACACGGTGAGCTACAGGGCTACAGTTTAGAAATGCAATATTGATATTTAAATGCTGGTGTACACTAAAGATGGTTCAAGATTGTCTGATTGCCCCACCTAATACTTTTCACTTGAGGAGGCTACCCCCTTCATCTATGCTACTGGACCTTAGGGCCTGCATACAGGAAAAAATGATATTGCACTATAAATGGCTAATATACATAATTTTGAAAATTCCTTGGTAAGTCCAGTAATTTGAAAATGTTTTTAACTCATGGTGAGAGGTATTGTTCAGCAGAAGCTATCTTTAATACCTTATGTTTATTTATTTATTTGAATTTTTTACCAACATAGAGTATTGATTGACATGGACCTTTTTCTGACTCAGCCTATGTACAGTGTTTGGTTAAGTGACTTGCTCATAGTTAGTCAAATGGTGGCCAATGGAATCAAACCAAACCTAAAGGAGGAAGATCATTAAGACCCCATAGACTTGATACTCTGCACTAACTGCAGATGTGTATTAGGCATTCTCACAAAGCTACCTAACAGTTCCTTCAGGATTCAACGAACCTTTCACAAGAATGTTGATTTTTTTCTTTCAGCACATCTTGTATCTACTCTTCTGTCTCAACACACATTCCATGATCTACTCACAGAGACTCAAGAATAACCATTTCCTGAAGCATGAATACTAGCCCCATTTAATATATTTCTTCATTTTTTTAAATACAACCTCATATTTGATACGCATTTTTAAATCATCCATTTCAAGCTTAAAGTGATTAAGTTTTCATCTGCTTAAAATGTTGTATTCAGATGGCTTCTTTGAAGCAAGTTTCATTTAATACCTTCAATTTCTTTTAAATGTAATGTTTCATGTAACTGTAAAGTCTGCTGATTCCCCTTAACTTTAGAAAAAGTTTCAGGAAATATTGCAGACATCCTCTGAAGTTGTACAACCTTGGAGGATGTTATATTAAATGAGGGAGTGTAGGGAGCAAAACTCCCTGCATGTTAAATGTGAAGAGTTTACTCCCCGTCCCCAGCCCTTTACTCAAGTCGCTATTTTTTTTTCTTTGTCTGCTTGTTTGCTTGTTTGTTTTTAATTTATTAGTTTTGATGAAGCAATACAAAAGCTAGAACTGTTAGGAATTTCTTCAATAGGCTGAGTGGTTAACTATCTCACTCACACCCCCCGCAAAGGTAACCACCAAACCACCCTGAAAAACTTCTCCAAACCTGACTTTGGGCTCCTAGAAACAGAGGTGGCTAGCTTTATGGCACCCATGTGATTGGACAATAGATGCATGACTGCCGAATCATAGACCAATGCATTGTATGAACATGTACATAAATGCATGGAACTAGCCATACCCAACAGAACCAAGACGCTCTCCTCCAAAAAAAGGAAGCCAATCTGGTGGTCCTCTACCATTAACAAACTCTACAATAGAAGGAATAAACTGTTGCAGAAAAAGGTGAATTCCTAAGACTGGAAAATCTCCCTTATTAGCCTCAACACAAAGTTGAGATCCCTCATCACAACCTCTAAAGCCAGCTATTAAGGCAGAATTGCGGCAGACACTAAAAACAACCACAAAGCCTTCTATAGTTATATCAAGAATCTCCATGGCAATACCCAGGTATGCTCTGAGTTACTGCACAATGGTACCTCCTATACTGAGCCAACAGATATTGCCAACATACTGGCTGACAGAGTCAGTGCCAACTTTACCCCCCTCTCCCCCCTAAATGATCAATCACAATACCGGAGGAATGCCAGGCACCCAGCATTACTGCAGTACAGGTTAAAGCTGCATTGTCCAAGGCCAAGAATATAGCTTCCATGGGACTTGACAATATTGCTGGATGTCTTCTACATGAACTACAAAGTGAACTGGCACCACATCTGTGTGCCCTGTTCAATTAAAGCCTTACCTCAGGCTTTGTCCCTACCTAATTGTGCACTGCTACAGTCATCCCTCTCCATAAAGGGGGAGCGACTACAGACCCTGGGAATTATCATCCCATTAGTCTGATGAGTCTGTTATATAAGGCTATGGAGTGCATCATCATGGACCTAATTAACAAGGATATAGGGAGTCTCCAAACTCTAGATCCCACTTAATTTGGTTTTGTGAAAGGTAGATCATGCCTGCTCAACCTGATTGACTTCTTTGAGTCAGTCACCAGAGCTCTGGATGAGGGCAAGGCAGTTCATACAGCCTACCTGGAGCTGGCCAAGGCCTTTGATACAGTTCAACTCAGGAATTATTGATAAACTCACCAAAGTAGGCATCAATCCCTATATCACTAGGTGGGTTGCAAATTGGCTCACAGATAGAACCCACAGTGTGAAAGTAGCGGACTCAAGTCAGACAGCCGACCAGTCACAAGTGGAGTCCCACAGAGATCAGTCCTCGATCTTCTCCTATTTGGCATCTATTTCTCAGAAGTCCAGGCCAACATGGAGGGACTCTGGCTGACCAAACTCACAGATGACTGCAAGCTGGGAGCCATTATCAACTCCCCAAGTGATGTAGACATCCTACAGAAAGATCTCACTGAGACCAATAACTGGTGTCAAAACCATGGCCTTAAACACAATGCCAAAAAAATGCGTTGTCATCCCCTTTAGGAAAAACTCAGTTCCCACTAAACACCATATTTATGAGAGCCCACTGAGCACTAAAGGCATTATAATTGATCTGGGGACACAGGTTGACAGCAACCTCTCCTTCGATACCCACATTGCTACTCTGGTCAGAAAGTCCTTCTATGTGGCACATCTCATTATCAAAGGTTTTGCATCCAGGAAGAAAGAGGTCATCATCTCTATCTACTCTTCCCTCATTAGACCAATCATTGAGTATAATACCCCATTTGGCATGTACCTCACCAGACATGTAAGAGCTGGAAAGGCCACAAAAGTACCTCACAAAGCAGATCCTAGGCCTTAACCACATGTCCTAAATGGACAGACTCTAAAACTTCCAGCTATTCTCTGTCTCATATCGTCTACTAAGAGGCGATCTCTGCTTGACTTATAAAGCCATGTCTGACCCAGCTCTGTTAGAAATGCTACATCTAAAGAAATCCCAATCCCTCTGCACCACATGCTCCAGAGGCCTCAGCCTCAGTGACTGCCCATGCTCTAGAATACACTTCCCATACATGTCAAGCAGAGCACCTCACTGTCCCTCTTCAAAAGAAATCTAGATGAGTAGATGGGAAATAGAAAGTTCACCCAGGGGATCACTCCAGTGATCTACTTGATAGAAGCACTGGGAACTATTGTCGGGTGGCATGATCCCAGGGCACTTCTATGGGCAAGGCTTGTAAAGGCTCTAGGGTCATTAGCCTAGTACACACCTATGAACCTATAAGCCTATTTCTTACATTAGCACTGTAACATTTAGATTAAAGATGATTTGTGAAGTTGCTAAAGTACCTTCCATGTAAATTCTTTCTTGGTGGACTCTGGGTTGGTATATTAAGTGAAATAAGTAATTTGAGTTTGTCTGGTCCTTGCTTTAACCATATAATGCTCATATAATGCTACCAGTCTTGCTAGTTTGTTAACTTTTAGATTTGTCTAGCCTCATGCAAAGTTCCTCTGCTCTGGAGACTTGCTACATAGGTATCTACTTAGTACAGTACCTATCTAAGCAGTTACACTGACACACATTGATAATTAGTTACCAAGTAACCAGTGAATGTTATTTGTCATTTATTAGTCTGATTACCCTGCATTGAAACATACAGGGACATTAACTTTATTTCTTGGAATGTTGTGAGGTTCTCTTCAGTGATAAAAGTCAAGCTATATTACATTAATTAAATAAATCAAATGCTCAGGTAGTTTTGCGCCAAAAAAACTAAAATGGAAATGAAAACAAAACCTTTGTTAAGTGAATGGGTATTCACCTGTATTCTAGTGAGTCATCCCTAAAAATGTGGGTTTCCATATTAATTCATCACTCTCTCACTGTCCTGGGGCATTATCTGATCATTCCATCATCACTGGTCGGGCAGGTGGTTTAGAGAATTAAGGATCTGTTACTGAGCTGTTTCTTGTGGTCCAGAGGTGCAAGGTTTGATTCCCTTAGTCTCCATTGCCTAACTGTGTGACTTTGGGCAAGTCACTTAACCAGACATTGCCCCTGGGATAAGTGTGACAAAGGTCCATGGATACCAGTGCTCTACCCCAGAGAACAAATGAAAAAAAATGATATTCAAGGACAATGAAGTGTAGCTACGCTGCACTCCCAACATGATGATATATCTTCAGAGAATTTTTATGGTTCTAATAAAGATGATGTTGCTCTGTCCAGCTACTTTTATAAGACCATCATATCTGTGCATGGGCCACAGCAATTAATCTTGACCAGGAGGAAATTAACATTATTTTTTTCCTACTCTTGACAGAATACCTACTGGTAGAATTTGCCTACCTAAGATGTCTAAGGAGCTGAACTAGTTTATGGATGACTTGCTCTTAGCTGACGCCTGGTGAAGCTTCATCCCATTGACCATGATTATATTTACCATGCCAAAGAGTGAGCCAGCCATCTAGATCTGTTGGCTAATTAGCAAACTTTTTTCTCAAAGTGGTCCAAAAGATCTGAATGAATATTGTGGAATTATCTGATCATTCCATGGTCATCCAAACATAGTACTTAATGCCAGCTCAGTCCCAAGTACAATGTTGGAAATTTGACACATTACTGTTGACAGGAAATGAAAATCAGAGTATAAATAACCTATCTCATGGTCTTATAATAATATTATTGATAAATGATTGAATTTCAAAAATCAGTCTTTGAAGTAATGCAGGCTAATAGGGAGGCAAAATTAGAAAAGCTAGTTGCTTCTTTTAAGTCCATGGAACAATATTTCAAAAGGTGAAGGCACTGAGATAATAATCTTTGGTGGGAAATCAATCTTACTAAACAGAGATACAAGTCATTCCAATATACCAATAAATAACTGACAAATGGGAGAAATTGCAACTGCTGTATTTGACAAAATGGGTTACTTTAAAGGAGGGCTGTACCGAATATACACTTCGATTCTGAATAGCAGGCCGAATAGTCTATTCGATTTCAGCCGAATAGTGGCGCTCAGACCAAATACGAATAGTGGTCATGTGTCTGCGTATCTCCATATATACAATCCTTTATGTGAGTAAGCTCACTGGTGCAACCAGTCTGTAGCTGTAGCGACAGCATGGTCCATGTCAACTGGTGGGCTGTCCGTATTCCGTAACCTTGTACCGGTAAGATTTTACCTACCTTAACATGGTATCAATGGGATGCTGTTTAAAAAAAGCTGTGGTGGAATTTATTGAAGGGAGATGGCTGGCATTATGTTAGATCTTTTATGCCTGTGCATGCTAGGCCATGGTTGCACCAGTGAGCTTATTGATGTACAGGACAGTCATCAGCATATTATTGACACCGTATTACCTTGTAGCTTATTTTTGTATGATTGTATTATAGCTGTAACTTAAGTGAAGTTTACATTTGGGTAGTTCACTGATAGATAAGGGAAGTCCAATTTGGAATTATTTCAAGATATGTGATAACAAAACAAAAGCAATGTGCCAGTTGTGCAAAGCAGTCATCTCTCGCGGAGGTGGATCAGCAAAGTCATTTACAACATCTCCACTAAATAGTCATTTGTCCTATAAGCATCCTGAGGAATACAAAGAAGTCATTAACAAGAAGAAAGCAGCAATAGCAAGTGGGACATCTGACACTCAGCAAAATGGCAAGGTTCAGAAAACACTGAGTGACATGATTGGCAAGAAAAATACATTGTGCCATTGCAAAAATGATTGCCATTGACATCCAGCCATACTCAACCGTTGATGTTAGAGGCTTTAAAGAATTGATTGGTGTACTTGAGTCTAGATACATGCTACCAAGCTGCAAATACTTCACTGAAAAAATCATACCAGAGATGTACAACACAGTGCGGGACCATGTCCAGACTGCTATCAGTGAAGCATGATTTCTCTGTCTAACCACAGACTCATGGACGGCACAGACAACAACAGAATCTTTCATGAGCTTAACTGCACATTGGATTGATGACATATTTGCATGCAGATTTGCCATCCTTCATTGTCAAAATTTTAATGGACAGCACACTGGGTCTCGACTAGCTGATGCTCTACTTGACTTGATGAATCGCTGGAATATTGACAAAGAACACGTCCACTTGGTCTTACGTGTTGGAGGTGCCAACATGGTCAAAACGTTAAAGGATGCAGATTTGCCCAGTATCAGTTGTTTTGCCCACACTCTGCAGCTGGCTCTGAATGATGCAATTCTGACACAGACATCTGTTACTGACTTGATAACATTGTCACGGAACATTGCGGGACATTTTCGACAGTCTTCAAGCGCTACCTTGTGCCTTCACACCATCCAAGAAGAACTCGGTGCACCAAAACATCAGCTTCATCAGGACATTGTCACCAGGTGGAATTCAACATATCAGATGTTGGATCAGTTGTTGGAGCAAAACAGGACTGTGTCTGTGTACATTGCTGAAAGTGATGACAAATCCAGCAAGGCGCTGTCCGTGACAACAAACCAGTGGGCTTTAGCAGCAAGAATTGTTGCAATTCTTAGGCCATTTGAACAACTAACGCATGAAATAAGCTGCAACAATTCTTGTTTTTCAGTGATCCTACCAGCTGTTCAGGCTGTCTTGTTGTATCTTCAGAAAGACGTAGCTGATAATGGAATCAAACAGACAGTGAGCAAATTGATAACATCCTTAACAAGGGGATTTTCTGACTTGTATGACAATGGCATTTACACAGTTTTGTCCGGCTTAGAGCCACGCTTCAAGCTGCATTTCTTGACACCTGTGCAGCAGGTAAAAGCCAAAAAAGACATTGTTACTGCAACATTACTGTGTCAGCCAACATCAAGTCAGCCTACAAATCAGCCATCTGAAGTTGCTTCTGAAGTGACTGAAGTGAATGAACAACCATCAACAAAAAAGACGGAGACAGCAGCAGAAGACTTTTGGTCATCTTGGAATCAGTTGCAGCCTGTTCGGGCACTGAACAATGATAATTCTGTCTCCATAGAAACAGAACTGAGCAATTTCCTGACAGAGCCCTGTGTTCTGAGAGGCACAGACCCATTTAATTGGTGGAAAATTAACATGTCCAGATTTCTAACATTGTGTCATACGGCTAAGCGCTACCTTTCTGCACCACCTACAAGTGTACCAAGTGAACGTCTCTTTAGTATGGCTGGTGATACCTTCAGTGAAACAAGAAACTGTCTTAATGCTGACAACATGGAATGATTGGTGTTTTTGAAAGCTAATGCAGTATTCCTGAGTTAAATGTACATCAGTAAAAAGTCTGACAGCTATTTGGTAACATCAGTAAAAAACTTTGACAACTACTTGGTAACATCAATAAAAAGCTTTGACAGCTATTTGGTTATGGCTCCATTGTAGTTTTTTGTTTTTTTGGTGAGTTAAATGTATTTATATGATTATGTACAATAACAATTTCTTACTTTTAGCCCTTGTCGTATTGCACAGACAGCAGAACACAGCACAGAACAGTTTGCAAAACTTGACTTGCTGTTTAACTATTTTGTTTAGTTCTTGGTTTTAGTGCTTAGTTCACCTCATGACTTGACTAAAACAACTATTCGTATTCGTATTCAGCCAAATAGTTGTTACAACTATTCATATTCGAATGAATACTGTTAACCCCCTATTTGGTACAGCCCTATTTAAAGTGTTAGCTATGAAATGCAAGGAGAGGATCAATGTGGTACAGATCTCAGTGTTTATGGATGAAATATGGAATATTACCAGTGATAATACCTTAATAAATAATCTTTTAAATGGGGAATACAAAGGTGCAGTGTGCCATGTTGTTAGATAGCATGGGGAGATGACAATGCATTTAGGGAGTGGCCCACAATCACATTTACCCTGTGTAATGATCTCCACTTTGGCCAGTAGATCATCTTACACAAGGTTTATGCCACAATTAATGCCCTATCAGTTAGTAAGGCACCAGGGCTTGATGCCCTTGATGTGTTTTTCCCCCCAGGGTTTTAAAAAAACAACTTAGTCCACCCTTCCTTACATTATATGAACAAGCTATTTTCAAGAGCAGATACCCAGATAGCCTAGTTAGGGCCAATGTGTTGGTGCTCCCAAATCCTAATAAAGATCTGTTATTACTTATTGTTTATTGGTCCATATCACTCTTGCAGATGGACTTAAACATTTTTGTAGATATTTTAGTCCAGAGACTTCAAAAGGTGTTACACGTAATCACTAATAAAAATCTCCTCAGCTTCATCAAACTCTGATAAAGTGTGAACATAAATGAAAAAATAATCAAATGTTCTGTCAGAAATTTGATACACAGACAGGTATTCTGCTTATCAGTTTTTAGTTAAACATTTAACTCCATTAAGTAACACTCTCTGATGGGTAATAGAACACTATAGCTTTCCCTAAAGACTCCAGATGTCTTTGTTAATGGTTTATTATCTAATACAATAAAATTGGGACATGGTAGTAGACAGGGATACCCTATTTCAACCTTGATGTTATTCTTTCTACTAGCATCAGTTGTGAACCACTGCATAGCAACAGAATTTCAACAATTTCTAATAAGAACTAGTAACCACAACTCTGGATTAACTGCATGGTTTGCTGTTGAAGGTGCCATATGGCTAAGCAGCGTGACTCAGCAAATATTAAATATTCTTACTACTCTAGGTGATTTATTTTCCTGTATTGGACTTAGTGTTAAAAGAGAAAACTATTATATTTCCACTGGCACATACTGCATAAACCCATTGTCATTGTTCCCATAATCTCCCATGTGGTTCTGACAGACCAGCCATATACCTGTGTATCCAGATGTACATTTCTATGAGGAAACTAGTAGTGAACAACTTTATGTCATTGATAGATGTTTTAAAAGATTGTCTATATAGATGGCATAAGGAAATATTACCCTTTAATAACACAATTGAAGTCACTAAAATGTGCATATTGCCTAAGTTGCTGCTCATCCTTAGATATCTCCTACATGCAGCTTCTGCTCTTCAGATAAATAAAATGCAAGGCATTTTATCAGATTTGCTTTGGAAAGGATGAACTATGTATATAAGCGCTAAGAAACTGTATCTCCAAACAGCTACAGGTAATTTTGATCTACCTTATATTTAAGGTTAAAGTCTTAATTCATCTGGGTGATTTTATGCTAGAGCTAGATAATCATTCCTCTCTGGCCATTAGAGGAGGTCCACATGAGTTCCAGCCACAGAAGTGATGCAATATACAAGCTTTTCTACAAGACTTGTTACCTGAGTGTTATTTTTCACTAGTCTGAGCAGAGGGTGACAGGCGGTGACAAACATAATAAGTTAATCTATCCTCTTTCCTTCACATGGAATAATCCTTTTATGCAGATTGAAGATAATGTGTTGGGACAGAATGACAAAACTTTTTCAGGCATATACTACATTAACAATGGTTGGGATGCTGCTGTGACACAGTGATTTAACCCTTTTGATACAATTAAGCAAATATTTAAACTGGCTCAAATGATCACATGTAGCAGCATTTGCACCTCTAATTACATATTTCATCGCTCTTGTTTAAAAAAAGTACTTGTCAATAGCAAAGTTAATATCACACTATTTAACTTGGTGACTAGCAAACCTGACATTGGCTACCAGATAATATTCAAGCTACTGCATAACATTACTTTAGTTAACCTACACATCCTCTTTAAATGAACTTATATGTTGGATGTCAAGTTAGTTTTTGATGAATGACTCAGATGCATTCCAGCCTCCATTATAACAGCTTGCAACTAATAATATGCTTCACTTTTGCTATGATGCTATATACCTGCCATTTTACACCATTACACATGTATAAGTGAGGTTAGATTAGCAATAGTAAATGCTAACATTGTGTCTCGTGTGATAGTGACTATTTTCACTTCATATGACACTGTCTATCAATTAAAACTATGTGAGACATCATTACAGAAGGTGTATAGTGAGCACAAATAATTTTATTACTTAATACTACTGACTTGAACATTTAGCATAACAGAAACAGCACAGGCAAGAACTGTAATAGCTATGGTTTTCTCTTGCCTGTTTAATAATTGGATTTAACACATTAGATACATAAGTTAAGATATAATTTAAAGGCATGGTCCAAAAAATGATATGGCAAAATGGAATGAATGTTGGTTTTCATTTCAGATAAAAACTGATCCATTAATTAACCACCATGCAAATATCCATGCTGCCACAATGTTTTCATTCAAAATACCAGGTTAAATGTTCATACATGTGTCTGTGCATTTTGTTTGTTAATTTTGTCCTTTCTTGACTTTGGTTTATGCTGATAATACATATAACAGCAATCAGTAACTGTGTATGTACTAACACTGCAGTTATCCCAGAATTGCTTCTCAAAATAATAGTGGCATTTGTGCATAAATTTTATGCTTTTAATATTTTGAATGTTTGTATAAAGAGTTTTATCCCAATAAAGTTTTGAAGTGGTTAAAAACATTCTGGTGATGTTTTAGTACACAGCTGTTGCAAATCATTAAGTGAAAGTCTAAATTTAATTTGAAACTGGAGTCCATTACAATGGCAACTTTAAATATCCCCCGCAGAAATATAATATGGACCTTTTCCACATTATTTTCTTAGTATGTTAGATATAGTTTAGTACCATGCCCAATGTGTACTTTCACTTCAGAATGAGGTCTTGTACTCATTTTGTGATACTGCATATCATCTCCTTTGAGAAAACTTTCACTTCTTCTATGTAAAAAGTAAGCTGGTAAAAGGAGGTTGCTGATTTTGCTTAAAATAAGTGGATACCACTGAAGGTCTAAATTGCTTCCATTTAAAAATTTGAAAAATGTAATCTCATCAACGAATTTTCATACTTGGACTAAAAACCTAATTCTAAGGGTACAGCTCCAAGAATCTTCTATGTGTGATAAAATTTTTTAGTTACAAAGTAACATACATTTTTGAGAGCAAAAGGCATTTTTCAGAATTATTTTTACTCATAAATATTTCAGTCACTATCTCTCCTTAAGTGGACTCACAGAAAAATGTTGATTTTTTTAGGGCACAAATATCAGAAATGTCTAGGGATAGGAATATCCATTTAAAATCGCTGCTATACCCTCATTGCTTAAGATACATATGGCAGAGATTAAACAGTTAACATAAAAGTATTTCACTTTTTTTTTTTAAATATTAGAGCTCTGACTTGCAAAATGTGTAAAATTGATAGTGAAGAGAATTCTTCTGAAATATATGCTGTTTTTGTATATATTATTTCAGGGGAGATTTTAAAATTCAAGATAAATTCTTGAATGAAAGTACTAACTTAAGACTACAGCCTCAGTAATTATGAATTAGTTACAAGTTTAAGTTTTGTTTGTACATAGCCTCATTGGTGGTTATTAAGTTTGAAGCATTAGTTATTCATTTGTCTGAAATCCTCATTAGTGGTGTATCATGATAAAGCCCTGACAACATTCCAGATGACCTGAGGTTCATTGGTGGTTCAGGGGTCTGATGGCAACACATAGTGTGTGCATATACTGCATGGGGAGAACTATGTTAGACATCCCTTTGATGAGATCTGGTGGAGGTAGGAGTTTGAGAAAAGATTTTGGGCTGGGGTAGTGGCAGAATAGAGACGTGTAGCTGCCCTAGAGGCAGTTATTGATAACATCAATGACATTTTTTTTAATGAATGAAAATATATTATTTCCAATACTAGATACAAATGAGGGATTTTGACAAATTAAAGTGGATAACGCAAGCCAAAAGCTGTGTGCATTTAACATAGCCTTGGGTAGATGAAGGTTTCTGTGGCTACAGATTTGGGATTTTTTTCAGCAACAGAAGTATTTTCATATGTAATGGCTAACATGTTTTGAGGGACTACATGATGTTACAAAAAGATATTGCTTGCAATCTAGTCATGAGTGCTCCCAAAGCATAACCTGATTTTGGACTGATTAAGCTATAGGATAAATTAAGATCCCAAGATTTAAAGCTAACCAATGTCAAATATCACATTGGAGTTTTATCCTTAAAGTACTTGGGTGACTTACTTTCTGTGAATAGATAATGGCCAGAAGCTGATAATGTGCATGCCCTTGTAAGCATGCAGGTTCCTACTGATCAACTCACATTGACATGATTCTTGCAAATGTTACAGTATCTAAGTTTATATCACACTTGTCTGTAATAACTATTTCTTAAAGAAAGCTGTTTGGGCATTATCTAGTATGTCAAGCGGATCAAGTTAGAAGCTTAGACTTACTAAAAAAAATCTAGTATCTACTTCAGCAACAATACGGTTCTATAGTTTAATATTAACAACCACTCTATAAGTAGATACAAGCCGCAAGGTGCATAGGAAAAGTGCTACTGGAAAAGGGTGGGCTCATTACCTGTGTACTGAAAGCAGTGATGGGTTCACAAACCAGTCATGCACAGACAGAAAAAAAGAAATGCTTAGAATAGTGTGCTCATATTAGAAATTATAAGACAAAGCTCATGGGAAATACACAAAACATAGGATGACCATACATCTTTGAAGACTTGTTTCAATAAATGTTAATGTAAAGCAATGTCTAGGCTGAGGAAGATACTGCTTTCTCTTCAAAAGTATGACTTGGAGAAACAAGACACCAGAAAAATATTATATATTGAAGAAATACTGAGTTGGCCTGAGTGAATTTTGCTGAAAGAATACCTAAAAACTTCTATGATTTTTAATGAAGATACCAATTACAACTGAGAAGCTACAGGAGGTAAAAGCTGATGCTAAATATTATTGTACAGACAAATGTTACTTGATGTCATTATGAATGAAAGTAAGACAGTGTGAAGCAAATTCATACACCAATTTAGTTTTATCTACTTCTATTAACTTACCTTTGTTACAAAATCCAGTTAAATAATGATGGTAAAACAGCTTCCAATAAAATTAGTGAAACACTAAGGGCCGGATTCACGATGGCTTGCATGGAGTCTAAGAGTAGAGTAAGACTCCATGCAGCCATCATGTCCGAAGACCGATCCAGGAACAGCCTGTAGGGGCGTGTAAGAGAGCTCCTAAAACGGCTCTTACACGGACAGGGCTGGGATATGCAAATCACCTCAATTGCAGGCGAAAGGCATGCAAATGAGGTAGATTTGCGATTCAGGAAAACCAAACCTGTCCGAGTACGAGCAGTGTTATTTGCTGAAATGTACTTAGTTGACAATTGAGTACCGTTCTGCAAATAGCAAAACGGTGCAGTGACAGCTCCAAATAAAGGTTGCATCCAGTGCAGGAAGCATGCCAATGGCCAAATATACGGCCATTGGAAATGTTCCCTGATGCAAAATTAAAATAAAAATAATTTTATTTTTTTCCCCCGATTTCCAATGTTTAAGAGTAGCGGAGTGCCGCGCAAATGGGCTGCACTTTAAAACACAGAATACTACAAATTAAAACCCACAAATGTGGATTTTATTGAAAGTGGTAATGTACAATGCAAGGGAATGACAGACTGAAGACAATATGGCCACCGAGTAGAGGTTGCTAAGGGTGGAAGCTCAGTCTAAGACATGTAACCAAGCATTAGTAGGCAATCCTATGTAAATGAGTGTTAGGATAGTGAATTGCTAGTTTACATAGCAAATGAGCACAGTCAGTGGAGTGTAGGAGTAGGATAAGGAGAGTAACAGAGTAGAAGATAGGTGACATCACGAGGGGGGTATGTATGAAAGAAGTGAAGCTCATTGGAGCAGAGTGGCATGTGTCCGTTGTCATTTAGACATCATGGAAAGATGTGTGTCAACAGGTAGGCTAGGGAAAGCCAAGAAATGGAAGTTGTATGCCGTGCCCAGCCTAGCACTTAAAACTGTGCCAACAACAGCCCATTATGTTTCTCACAAGAAACACTGCAGTAAGCTAATAGAAGTGAAAACTGAAAAAGCTTTACTGAGACAAAGAAATGTTAGGGGCTGCCATTGCTGTTATAAAGCGACATATGCAACATGCTGAGGGTGGTGACAATAGAAATGCTGCTGGACAACCCACAGTGAGGAGACGGAGAAGAGTGTACAGGCCCAGGGTAACCTACCAGGGGCTACATGAGCTGGAGATAGTGGAGCGCTATAGAGTGGACAGAGACCTCCTGCAGCAAATAGTTGAGCTGTGCAGGCCACACCTCACACACAGAACCAAGAGAGAGGAACCCATCCCAGTGGAAACCAAGGTATGTGTTGGCCTAAGAATACTAGCAACAGGTATCTTCCAGAGACCAACTGGTGATATGATGGGGATAGCACAGGCATCAGCATTCAGGGTACTACACCAGTTCCTGGATGCTATGTCAGCACATGTCGGTGATCATGTATATTTCCCCAGTTCCCATGACACATGTACTGTCCACTCACTAACACATGCTGGCAACACATCACACATCAGCCAAGTGGCACATGGGTGGATAATACATACTCAGACCTAACAGTGGTGTAAACAATGCTACATTGACAATCAGAACTGTGATGCATAATGTCTGCTCAGATATACCTACAAGGATGTAGTTACACTTCCTTGTTGACAACTTGCTATTATTGCTACACTGCTATAGTGTCACCCTGTGCATCATCACCATGTTAGCATGTCCCTCCATCAATAATGCAGATGACAGGAGGCTGCACAGGTATCATCATATGCACAGGGCATTTTGTTGTTTGCCAGAGCCTGACATTGACCCATCCTATCGACATGTCTGTGTGTGTGTGTATGTGTGTGTGTGTGTGTGTGTGTGTGTGTGTGTGTGTGTGTGTGTGTGTGTGTGTGTGTGAGGGACAACAGTACAGCATGGGCCAATGTTGATGTAATGTGTGTGTATGTGTGAGCCCTAGTTGTTTGCTTAATGTGTGTGTGTCTGCATGCACACAGCTCCACCATGTGGCTGCCATATACGGTGGATTGTGGGACAGCCACAGACTGTACCTGCTAGGCTGTACAGATCACTGTCTCCGGCCATGGACACAGTACCTGTGCCTGGCAGGGGTGCTACGGACAGTATCGGGTACCAACCCTGACTGGGTACTGTCATCAGAGGTGGAGGTATGACGACTGGACCCATGTTCCTGCTGGGATTGGCCAGAGCTACGTGCACGTGGTCTACTGGGACGGTCAATGTACTGGCCAGCACCAGCATTGCTGGGGCTGGTACTGCCACTACGGGAGTGGCTGTGAACTGTGGGCCATCCGCGACCACTGCCAGCTGTTGCTGTTGCTGGCATGCGTCCACATCGACGTCGCAACCGTCCCGCATGATCCTGGCTCAAGGAAGACATGTTGTGGAGGGCATCTATTGTCGCCACCCAACGTCGATCAATGACCTCAGTGTAAGTCCGGATGGCACTGGCAAGGTCACGAATGCTGTCATTGATAGCAGTGTAATGTGCCCTCTGCGCCCTAAGTCCCTGCCTGGTGTAATGTTCCATACGTGCCTTAGCCTGCATTAAAGCCCGGAACATAGTGGTCGTCGTAAGACCTGTGAGGGCACGCCTGCCAGGGTCAATACGACCAGTGGTGCTCCCCTGAGAACCCCTGGACCTCCACCTATGTGGTACCATTCCGGGTCTATGTCTATGGCTGCTGTGAGGGGATGCAAGTGCCATGGGTAGCACACTCTCCTGGTCAATGCCAACTGTATGCTGTCCCTCGCCTATGGCCATTGGTGGTGAGGGATGTAATGGCAGTATGAGTTTGTGCATAGATGGGGTTGAACGCTGTGTACTCTCGATTGGCGGACCAACAACAGACCCTGTCAAATCTCCCTGTGCCAAAATACATGTGTCATCATCACCACTATCCATGGCAGTGACTTCAGGTCTCCTGCTGTTTTCGCCAACCCCTAACTCAGCACCTGTGAGAGGAAGACAGGAAACACACTTTATGGTCTGCACATGCACACATGCACACATGCACACATGCACACAGGAACACATGCACACTCCTCAATACAGCAGACACACACACACCACAGCAATACAAAACATACTCAATAGTGGTTGAAGGTGGGTGACAGTATCACCAGGCAAACAGTCACGTCACACATGTCAGCATGCAGAATAAGTGTTGATCAAGTCCATGCAGTGTGAGTGTAGACAGCCATAGTTAATGACAGTGTACATGGCTGTGGTGCATGTGTGTACATGTTCAGTGAATGCCTACACCCTGGAACACAATGTGTACAAGGACACAACATTTCTGTGCAAGTATTATAAGCTCTGCAATGTCCTGTGCACCATCACTCACAGATATACATACCATGGCTGCATGTGTTATCTGTGTGTCACATGGATTTCCATGTCTGATTTCAGTGTCTGTTTCTGTAGCAGATAATTGTGGACACAGGTGTAGCACATGCATGCTATGTACACACACGGGATGAGTGGTGCATGTGTACGTGATGGAATACCAATCCTGGACATGGCCATTGTAACTGTATGGGGTGTAGTACCATTAGCCATCATCATCATGCATCATGTGGTCACTCAAGGCCACTAAAGTGTGCTAGACCACCGCCTAGCATGCTGTACCTGAACTGCAGTGCAGTGGCTAAGTTCACAATTACACAACCACGTTGCACAAGGGTGTGTGAGGTGCCCAGTAGGGAGCATTGCCTAACATGACTGTGTTATGTGTTGAAGAGTGTTGCACAGCCCCATGCTAGGCCCCTACCTCTCAGGTATAATATGTGTGGTGTGTGGATGACATGTGGGATAGTGAAGAGTGACCTGGCAGCGGGTGTCCGGTTACAACATGTGTAGCATGTTGAGGTGTACTGCGTATGACAAATGTGTTATGTTGTGTACATGTGTGTCAACTATGCCTATCCAATGTGCAGTACAGTGTTGCCACATTTGAGTCTGATGCTCTGTGCATTGCATGTGATTGAGGTAGCTACTGACTTTACTGAGATGTTTAACATCTCACAGCAAACATGCACAGCATGCATTATGCGTAGGTGTGTTATGTGTACATGCCTACACATCACCTATGACATGCACATTTCAATACCAATTTTAAAGTGTTAACACACTCACCAGCATGTGTCGTCTGCCCTGCTGTCACACCAGAGGGACCTAAAGGAATATGACACCGTTTGTCAGTGGCCACAACTGTGACATTGCTACTGTGAGTGTGCTAAACTACAGTAGAACAACAGGCATAGGTATACAGATACTATTCACAATATCAGTATTGCACACAATAGGCAGCACAACTGCTAGACACAGTACACATCTCACATATGCATAGTCTAACAATATAGGTAACAGTAGTCTACAGCTAGGGCATGTTACCTGCACCTCCATGTCACCATGCTTGGTGGCTCCGGCCTCCATGATGACACATGTGTGATGTTGTTGCTGCTGTAGGCCAGGAGCCACCACACTTAGGAGCATTTCCTCCACTCTGGTGAGGGGGGGTGTATGGCCACCCCACCACCTGTGGCAAGCTGTTGTCTATGGATATCAGATGCACGCCGCCGGACATCTCTAATTAAATCACTGCAGTGATGGTGTACCTGCTCATATGTCCGGTTATGCATGCCTATGTCATTTACCCGACGAACAAGATCTTGCCACAGGGCAGTACGCTCCTGCTGGTGCTGGCTGGCCCTGGAAAACAGCAGGGTATAGTGCTGAACCAGGCTGTGGTGGATTTTCTGTTCCTCTGTGGCTGTGTAGGAGGGATTCCTTTGATGAGCCATAAGCCTGGAAGACAAGTAAACGGTATGTGTGAGCAAGTCATGTGGCACACTTAATATTATACAGTACAGATATCAGTTAACTGCCATATATAGCATCTGTTCATCTGTCAGAAGATACACACATTCAATACCACATATCAGTGCTCAGCCCACAACTGGCTGACAGTGCCTGCCACACTCCATATAACAAACCAGTATACACCAGTACTCGGCACAGTGTTTGGGATCCAGTGCACAGCCTTGCCATGGGGGTACATATCAAGCTAATGCATGAAGAAATATGTCATCCATTGCAATGAATGTGAAGTACAGTTACAGTATAACCAGTAACCCACCCTAGTCGTTGATGCCATACCCCTACCTAACATATGTGCACAGTTGTTAATATAGCTGGCATACTGCTGTAACAGAGTATACATGTTGCTAGGTACACACGCAAACCCTGCAACACACATGTGATTGCGGACATGGTACAGGCATCATTACACACACATCAGACATTCATACAACACACAAATGTATGCTGACACAGATGAGCATTTCCTGTGTACCTTACAGTACTGTGTGCCTCTACTTACAGATACCTATGCCTGAGGTATGTAATCTGTGCAGACTACAATGTGAACATACACCATACTGTGCTGTTTAGGCCTACAGCTTCAGGTAGTACAACAGTGCAAATGTCAGCTGGATTCACCAGCAGTACGACTTACTGAGCATACATGTATTCCTTCAGCCTATGATGGAACACCACAGTCGTACACAAGGGACTATGTCACAACATATGCCATCCTACTATGTCTGCATCCCAATAACTGACACATCTTTCTCTGGCCTCACACCTAGGATACAAATGACCATGACAGAAACAACCTCACACTAAGCTATCACACCATTACAGACCTTGCACACATTCACTGCCACACTCATTCCACCTCACATAGCAGGTATTACACTGAGTACATTTATGTGTGTGCATTGTGTCATAGGTAGATAATACGCTATTGGCCCTAGGGCCGTCAGCAGCCTAGCCATATGCTACCCTGGCCTTTGACACATATGTAATTTGATTTCACTTGCTCCTGTCAACTGGATACACAGAGGTGATTCCCAGGGCATGTTACCTATCCCACAGACAATTATCAGGGGTATGTATCACATCTGCTACTGAGGAGCCTTGTTTGTTAATGCTGTGTGGTTTACTCCAGAGTATGGCATATTTGCCAATAGGAGTCTATCCCTCCAGCATGTGCTGTTTAGTGAGGTGGTGGGGATTAGGGACCTAGGCCGTGTAGCCCGGTGGGATTGTGAGGTGCTGACATGGTGGTTGTCTGACTGCTATAGGTGTGACATACCTCTCTATGTTCGGCAGAGGTAATCTCTGGGTGGCCAGTATGCAACGCACTGTAGCTGTGGTTATATGAGTCAGTCTGCATAGGGTATGTGTTTGAGGGCAGTATTACTCTTTGTGAGGTATGTCTGTGGCCTTTCCACTTGCTGTAGTTGTCATGTGAGGTACATACCACATGGGACATTGTGATAAGTACAGGGGAACACTGACCAATATTTCCGTACATGACACATCGTTTGTGATGACACGTACCACGTAGACAGATTACAAGACTGGTGTGGTACTGTGAATATAAAAGGGGAGGTTACTGTCCACCTGTGTCCCATGTTCCCTTCTGACACCTTCAGTGTAAGGCAGGCAACCACCTATCTGGTAGTTAGCGGGTAAAGTGTTTTGGTATGGGGTATGGCACTGCAGTATCAACACTGGTGTTCAGTCCATGCCTTGGTCTTCAGGCACCTGTTGCAATACGTCTGACCCCGTGTCTCACTCTCTCACTATATATATATATAATATACATATATATATATATATATATATATATATACATATCTATATATATCCATATATATCCATATATATCTGTATATATCTATATATCTCTATATATATCTATATATGTATATATCTATATATATATATATATATATATATATATATATATATATATATATATATATATATATATCTATATATCTATATATCTATATATATATATATATATATATATATATATATATATATATGTATATATATATATATATATATATGTATATATATCTATATATATATATATATATATATATATATATATATATATATACACACATATATATATATATATATATATATATATATATATATATATATATATATATATATATATATATATATATATATATATATATATATATATATATATATATATATATATATATATATATATATATATATAGATATATATATATATACACACATACTTGTAAACATCCATTGCTGTACATATACATGCACATATAGGCACATATACTGCCCACCTTTCATGGTGGGAATATCAATTATGAAACAGTTGTGAGACATACAATTATGTAATAATATTGCACAGTGTTGTGCAGAATGCATTTCACTCTCCTCAGTCAGTATAGCTGTAGCAGACCTCACTGGCTGTAACTCAGTCCCACAGCATTTAACCACCACATGACATATACCTGCGCTCCTTGCTTTTTTCAATGCCACACACTACAACCTACATAGATATGTGCACATAGCAACCTTCAAATACATATATATGTCCAGCCTTCACTAACAGTTGCAGTATGTCCCTTGCCCTATGCACATCTGCATATACATATAGATACAGACTGCTACCACATATGGAGGGTTCACAGTATGTAGAGTACCCTTCAGACACATCATTCGGATGCCAGCAAATACATCTCTGTTGCATACCTTACCTTTGTATTTCTCACCTCTGTCTGTTGTACCTGTTGACGTTTTATTTATTTTTTTTTGGTTGTGTCTCCAACTGCCTCTCTTTGTTTGTTTTTTTTTTTTTTTGGTTGGTGTCTCCAACTGCCTCTGTTTGTTTTTTTTTTTTTATTTTGGTTGGTGACTCCAACTGCCTCTGTTTGTTTGTCTGTCTGTCTGCCTCTCTCTCTCTCTCCAGTTGCTGCAATGATATTATTGCATGTGTGGACAGCAAGTATAGGCTGCTTTTGTAGGTATCTGCACATGTGCATGTGATGGCCTCTGCACCAATTAGTGCCCACCATTTAGTAATTGCATGCAGCCTGCTGTGTGGTAATTGCAGTTCTCACTGTGATTTCAGGACACTGCTATAAAATGATAGGTTAGGTAGGCGTAGGCCTTTCAGTTTTGCCAGGTGGGGACCAAGCTTGTTTGCTGTGGACACTGTTGTGTCAGTCAGTAGGTTGGTATATGTCTCATATCTGAAGCTGGGTTATAGCCAGTGAAATGCATGTTGTACTGAAACCTGACTGTTGCTTCTTCCAGTACACTCTTCTCAGTGTGTAAGTTTACTCACACCTCCTAATCCTAACACTGGATACATGGGAGTATGTACTTTCTTTTGGAATTAGGGAATTAACTGGCATACAACAGTAGTTATTGCAATGTATTCCTATGGCTTTCCTATTTTCCCTTTACATTCACTCCTTGTAATGCATGTTATATTTCTTTATTGCAATGTATTCCTATGGCTTTCCTATTTTCCCTTTACATTCACTCCTTGTAATGCATGTTATATTTATTTCAGCACCAAGTTATTGTATATCTGCTGTGGCTTAGTGGTACATCATGCAGACTGGTGAGTCCAAGGTGTGGGTTTTGAGTCTGACAAGGGTATTTTATTTTGCTGCTGAGCAATACAAGGGCCTTGTCATACAGAGTGACTAAGGCAATTTTAAGCAGTTGTAAGCGGGTTTGCGTGACACTTAGCGATGCTAAGCTACACTTAGTTTAGCTTATTGTATTTTAGCAATACTAAGCTAAGCTTAGCTTAGCTCATTTTATGTTAGCAATACTAAGCTAAGCTTGGCGTAGCTTATCATATCTTAGCAATGCTAAACTAAGCGCACACATGCTCACACTGGTGCAAACCCGCTTACTACTGTTTACAAGTGCTCACTCCAGCTAACCCCCGCGCTCATGTCTTTGACAGAAAAGTAAATGGGAAGATAGGAATGTGGTGATAAAGGGTGCACAAACAGGGGAAGACAGTAGGGAAACCAGCTTGGGGTGTACACAATGGGTGTGGAGGAGGTCCATAGCTGCCCATTTCTTTACCAGCAACAGCTGTGCATATGCAATACATTAGGTGGGATATTTGAAACCTTCCACCCCTGAGAGAGGGGTGAGAACAACTAAGTATATTGTACTACCAGTTATGAATATCAGGCACATGCACTGTTTGTGAACTGCTATACTGTCATTAGTACGTTACTCACTTCTGAACAGTTTGTGGTTTGTGTTGACATTAGCAGTCTGCTCAGGACAACTGGACATATTTCTGTACTGTATATGCCTACCTACACCCTTGGTTGCGCCTGACTACACGGGTATATAGTACCTTTGGGTAGGGGTGCAGAACTGCAGAGTGCATTATTTATTATCGTGTGATGTTTATCTTACTGAACATGCAGAGTTGCTGTGTGCCTGTATGTCTATGAAGGCTTGTAGTCTGTCTGAGTAGCTCCCACCTGTGGACATATCCAGATGGTAGACAGAGGTCAGCCTAGTATTCTTTGACTGTGCACCACAGCAGTCTTTTCAGCACCTGAACAATGGCATTGTCACAGGTGGTTGCTAGCAGTACATGGCTACATCCTTTGATATTTCTGTGTTGTACTTCTACATAAGGGCATGCTTGTGGGATGCATTCTACAGCTATTTGCAGAGTGTGTAACAGCAGACAAGCTGATATGCCTGTGTGTTTCTGACTCTTCCAGTCCTCAGATACTCTCATGTATATATTTGAACAGCCTTAGGGAAAGGTACATATAACTGGGTTACACCTGTGATATAGTTCAGACATTTTGCAGTTCAGACTTTGGGGGATTCAGAGCATATGTATTACTACACATTTTCTGACATGCAAACAGTGTCTACTCTCACTTATTGACATTTGTCATTAAGTGAGATTCAACACTTTTCTGCCTACTGTTAGCACAGCTAACATTTGTTTACAAATCAAGGTCATCACTGTAGAGCAGTCACTGTTGGGCGGTCTGGCCTGTGACCTATGCAAATATGCAAGTGTTTATCCTGCTCTGATACTGTGTGGGGTTTGTAAGCTGCTACTGTAACCTTATTCCCTACTAGCATGGCTGATTCTCTTTTCACAGTCATGCCATGCAATTCCACAACACCTGCTGGTTAAGGCCCACAGAACAAGATTTGTGTTATGCCATTCCTATTTTCCATTTGCATTCACTCATGGTAATGCATGATATATTGCTTTCAGCACTGAGTTTTTGTGTATCTGCTGAGGTGTAGTGGTACTTCATGCAGACTGGTGTGTCCAAGGTCCCGGGTTCGAGACTGACAAGGGTATTATATTTTGCTGCTGAGCAGCACAAGGGCCTTGTCATACAGAGTGACTAAGGCACTTTTAAGCAGTTGTATGCGGGTTTGCACAGGTTTGCATGATGCTTAGCAATCCTTAGCTAAGCGCACACAAGCTCACCCCCAAGCACCCCCGCTAACTACTGCTTAAAAGTGCTTACTCCCACTAACCCCCGCGCTAATTTCTTTTAAAGAAAAGAAAATGGGGAGATAGGAAAGTGGTGAAAAGGGGCACAAAGAGGGAAAGACAGTAGGGAAACCAGGTCGGGATGTGCAGGATGGGTGTAGGGAAGGTCCATAGCTGCCCATTTCTTTACCAGCAACAGCTGTGCATATGTATGAAATTTGGTGTGAAATTTGAAACTTTCCACTGCTGATAGAGGGGTGAGGGCAACAAAATATTGTTGTACTGCCAATTAGAATAATCAGTTTACATGTCCAGCGGACATGTGTGCGAATTGGGCAGCTATGTATGGGGCATAATTTTTTTTTGGGAACAGATTGCCCTTTTTTTTTTATTATTTTTTCAGGTGAGAGTGGAATGTGAGGTAGAGGAAGTAGGTATATTTGGGGAGGTAGGTTGGGGAGGTAAACAGACAAGACAAACAAGATGCATACAGGGGCAGTGTTTGACACATGGGGTGGGTGAACACAACTGACGGGGAAGGATGTTTGGAAATCGCAAGCCCATGAGCCCACGGATGGTAACAGTGGAACTGAGATCCCCACCCATGGGCAGTCACCACTGCACCTTCACAGCCCCAAGGGGGGCTGTGCTGGGGGCTGAGTAGGATGGGCAGGCTCACCCGAGAGATGCACCACTCTCGCCTCAAGCTGGTGTAGGGGATCAGCGACTGAACGTTGGATCTCCCTATGCACCACAGCCCGGACCCTTCGAAGGGTGACAGGTGGCCCTTCTCTGCCCACGCTTGCATGGGGGGACGAGCCGCATCCCCTGCAGTGCTTCCACCCGAAGGTGGCACGGGACCAACGGAGGAGGGGAGCCCGGGCAGGTGCACTCGCCAACTGAGGAGAGACAGGTGGGTCCACTGGGACCGGTCTTCCCATACGTTCTGTGATTAGGTGTGTTTAATTACAACATAAACAACAGCATTCCAGATTAGTTGCAACAGCATGCAGTAATATTCCCATTAACCCAACACACCAAGGTTCCAACAGTTGAACAGCAAGCATAACACATGCATATATTGAACGACAGTGGATATTCCAACAGCATGCAGGGACGTTTGGTATAACAGGCCACCATGAATGTGGTGTTTGAACCGGGCACATGCATCAACATCAATGCAAATATTTATAAAACAATAGGACATATGTCCCAACAAATATTTAAGGTTACACATACCCATTGAGGTGTGGAATTGCATGGTTTATGCACATACGGTAGGGTGTAGAAAAAACCTTGGTTAACATCTTATAATGACCTTTTATTCTACACTACATTCCCAGTGAGTGCAAGTGTATATCCCCTACCTGTAGTATTACACTTGCCACCATAAATTAGGTTGTGTCATTGATTTGGCTAGTTCCATATATGCCTGACCTATATCTGACATACTAACTGTCCAGGATGCAGATGTTACTGCTACATATTTCTTGTTTGCATTTATATTTCTTTATCTACATATCTGGGATGTTTTCACATGACATTTTCACTTCGATTTGTACAGAACCCTGCATTTCTTGACACACACTCACATTTCTGGTGAATAATTACATGCTACACGTGTGCCAGGTTTACTTATTCATGCCAGCCAGTAACTGACTATTGTGGACTGTATATATGTTTCACATCTACTAGCACTTCCATCACCCACTTTATATGGGACTGCATAACTCTGGGTTGCCAGCACATTTTCAAACAGTACTGTTTGTATAATGCAAAGGTACAACATTTCAGAGTCTGTAACACAGACACACTCTGGGTTTTAGACCTTTATTAATGATATTGCACACTTTTCTACAGGCTCACTCCTTTATTTGTTTTAACGGTGTTTATGGCAGACATGTTCAAGACATATTATACCTTTATTAATAGGTTAGAACAATCTTTTTTCAGGCTCACTCACTTATGTTATATGACAGTGCCTGCAGGGATATTATTCCAGACATATGTTACCTTTCTTAATGGGTTACTACACTCTTTTTCTGCCTCTCTGACATTTTATCTGACAGTACATGCAGAGGACTTATTCAGGCAATTCTATGGCTGTTTTATTGGACTACAACACTTTCTTTCATGCTCCCTCCCATATTTTATATAACAATACATGCAGAATAATCACTAACCTGCCTGGTGGTGCAACCTTAGCAGCCTATCAGCATAGGCTTGCTGATTCACAGCACGGTCACCTGCAGCTGTAAAGTAAATGAAGGGATACTGAGACATACCTATCCATTATACATACTCCATTATCAATTCTTACATACTGCATTCCATGGCTACATACTCAGTTGTGGGGCATTCTGCATCCCACAGGCCTCCTGTATTCACTGGTTCAGGCGGTCCTGCTTTCATCTCTTCAGGTCTGCATGGTGGTGACGGACCTGCTCACCAGTCCGAGGAATGCCTGTGGCACTGGTGAGTTCATGAGCTAACCGGTTCCAAGCCTCTGCCTTGTACTCCATCCATTGGAACTGGCCCTGCAGGAGTCTTGTCTCGTGATGGTGGACAAGGAGCCAAACCATGTATTTGGACTCCTTGATGCCCCAACGTTGCGCTCGGAAGCATGAACCCTCTCCTGCACCTGCCATTCTGACTGCAAATGTGAGCTACAATAAGTTATGGTGAGTATTCCCGCCTATGGGGCTTAAATATGCCACTTTTTTGTGATTGGCCATTTTGTAAAATTCTCGGCTGACTGCAGACCTGCTTAGTAATGGTTAACTACCATTCATAAGTTTATGAATGTTAATAATGGCTGCTTCCCCTATGTTGTCATGGCTTAGTGGTTCTGTACTTTGATTATGATGCAAAGGGTCCTGGGTTCGAACCTTGTCATTCTTTTATTTTAATACTGTCTAGACAGGCTAGGGGGTGTGGCTGCATTTAAGCAACTTAGCTCTACGTTGCTCCCCGGTGCCCTCCGGTGCCCTGGTTGGCGCAGCGCGCACGTCTGCGCAAACACATTGCGCTGGGTAAAGCGCTTTTAAACTATGGGCAACTCTGTTTAGCTGGATAGAGTGCTATTAAGCTATGGGCACCTCTGTTTAGCTGGGTAAAGCTCTATTAAACTATGGGCAACTCTGTTTAGCTGGGTAAAAGCGCTATTAAACTATGGGCAACTCTGTTTAGCTGGATAAAGTGCTATTAAACTATGGGCACCTCTGTTTTTCACTGTGTAAAACGTTGCTTAACACCAGGCTATCTGGGTCCTTTGAAAATATATATTTTGTTCACTGATACATTGGCCATGTCACTGCTTTTAATAAAATTTTAATCATATATGTCTGGTATTATTTCAAATACTGATTTATAACATAAATAAGAAGGGGAGTGGTGGGACTCGAACCGTGAATGCCTTCTCTTTGTGCATACGCTCTACCATTACGTTATTTCAATTTGGTGTGATTTGCATAAACATTCTTTCTTATGCTCTTCCATGTCAGAATTGCTAACTCTAGCTAAGCAATGTGCTCACCCGTGCACACACGCGCAAATACGGGCAGCAATATCGTGGATTTAAAAAAATATATATATAATTATTTACTTGATATAAGTGTGATGGGGGTTTACAGTGTCAGGGAGCATGGTGTTGGGTGCAAGTACATTTGAGCGAACTCGCTCTTGTGTGTTGACATTTTGCTTTTCATAACCTTGCAGGGTCGTGCACAATTAGACTGCTCGGCATTCAGACACGCCCCCTGCTTTCCTATTCAGTCCGTGTAAGAGTTACGATTGAGTCAGCATGCCCTCATGAATATTCATGGCACGCTGACGTCAAATCATTCAACTGCAGCCTCTGAGTAAGACTTATTAAGTCTTACACGGAGGATTAGTGAATCTGGGGGAAACGGTTGTCTTTCATTTGTTTTGTATCTTAAAAATACAGTTGTGTAGCTGCTACAGCATGCAGTAACTGAGGGAAGTGATTTAGCACTGTTTGTCTGCATAGTTCAGAATGTGGATCTGAAATAACTGACAAAATACAAAAGTAAATATTTTCTTCAGTAATGTGTTGTACTGTGTTCGTGCCAGCATTGCCTTGTGTTAACATTTGCATTTCAGATGTATGTAGTCCTGAATCTACATAAAAGTGTGAGACACTAACAGGTGCAGACTGCAAATGTAGAGTGTGTTGACTTGATTCTAAATTGAAGTATGTTTTATTAAAATGTCCAAATGTCTAGTTTTAATAATCTTCTCATATTGTGTAAACAGTAACATCAACAGTTTTTTGTTTTGATTTGGTGTTGTAGTTATTATGGAAAACAAATAAAAAGACATGATAAAAAAGTAGAGTGTGTAGAAAAGCATGTACTAGACTGAAAATACTCAAATAAAAGACACCCCTACCCCAGTAGCTCAGTCTGATAAGAACTATATATGTAGTTCCCTTTCAAACACACACACACACACACACACACACACACACACACACACACACACACACACACACACACACACACACACACACACACACACACACACACTGGTTTGAATCCAGGGGCTGCTACTAACATGTCTTTCTAGTTCTACAGCTGTAGACTTGAATATTGGTAGAAACACTCATCTATTGTGAACAGATAATTTCCCCACAGGTAAAGAAATATTTGCAGAAGCAGTATGATGGGTATATGCATGAAATGTGTACAAATGTTCTATTGAGCAGCCCCAGTCCTACAAATAAAAGCAGGCTAGCCCTCTACACTATGCAGTCTGGCCAATACAAGCCTCTCAAGTGTCATGCTGTCATGGATAGTTTCCCCTGTTGCCAAGAAAGCTACAGCCAGATAACATCACAGTACAAGTATGCCAAAAGCACACTTACAGAACAGCAGGACAGGGAACACATTGTTACTTGTACCAGTAAGTATGACAGGCATGAGTCCCCTATACTTATGTATGTAGAGCTGTCATACCTTGCCCTACAGTACCTTAGGTGCAAATATGTACAGGTACTATGTGCTGTAGTAGCTCCATAGCCCATATAGAGGTTAAAGGAGGGCAGAACTGTAGAGTATTGAACAGTAGTGTATTGAGAAGTATCACTGAATGCAGTTGTTAATGGAATTATTTCCTCTTCCCCCACAACTCATCTGCTCCAATGATTGCACAAAATGTAATATGGGTATGTCGTTACTAAAACTTTCTGTTGGGACCTTTGTTCCATTTTGGTTATTATATTTGAATCTGTGTGCATACTAACATACTTGTTGAGTAACCATTGTTGTTGGGCTGTTGCCATAAATATAACCAGCATGCTGTTGCAGTCCTGACTGCCATTCCATTTCTGCATGTGTTGTGTTGCAATCCCACTGTTACAATTCTATTGTTCTGGGTCAGTTGGAACACCATGCAGGCTGTTTCGACTTATGTTGAAATGTTTTGTTCATGACTAACCAATACACCTTGTTAATTTTCACTACATAGCACGTTTGAAAAGGCCAAACCCAGTGGATCCTCCTCTCCCACCCTACCTGGCTGAGGCACTAGGTCCCAGCACATCTGGGACCCAACCCGGACCTCTCTCATCTGCTGGTCTTGTACCACCCTCAAATGGAACCGCTGCAGGTGACAGTGCACATCCTCCCCATGCATGCAGGCACGATGAGGCCCTTGTCATCCAGCGAGAAGTCCATGGCATGGTGCGCAATGTCCTCCAGTTGGAGCTGGATGAACGACTGTGCTAGGCACAGGGCAGACTAGCGTAGCTTGAAGGGCAGCCAGACCCTACAGCTCAGCCCCCAGCACAGCTACATTCAAGCCCATTAAGGAGTAGCGGGGACTGTAGTCCGACTACTACCATCTAGGGAGCTCATGGGCATCCGATTCCCAACCACCTTTCCCATCCAAGGTGTCTCCCTCCCATGTGTCACACACACTGCCTCTGTCTGTGTCTTGTGTGTCTTGTCTGTCTGCAAATGCAACCTCTCCCAACAAACATTCCTACCCACACTTACCTACACTTCTTCCCCAAAATCCCACTCTTACCTCAAAAAAAATAAAAAGGGCATCTGTCCCATTAAAAAAAAATATGTCCCATACATAGCTCTGCATTTTGCCCAGAGACACGGTCCCTTTACTCAATCTACTCCACTAATTATAATTATTTTAGTTCACCCACACCCCTTCCTGTGGGGTGTAAGGCTCTAATTTCCAAATTGCCCACATTCATGTCAGCTGTTGCTGTCAAAGAAATGCAGAGCTATGGTCCTTTCCTACACCCGTCCTGCACATGCCTAGCTGCCTCTCATCTTGTTTTTTCCCCCTGCTTGCCTCCATTTCACTAATTTCTTGTCTTTTTTTTTTCTTTATTTAAAATTAGAGTGGGTTTAAGTGGACGTAACCAAAAAAAAAAAAAAACAAAGGAGTTGAGACACCAAAAAAAAAAAAATAAAAAACGTCAACAGGTACAACAGACAGAGGTGAGAAATACAAAGGTAAGGTATGCAACAGAGATGTATTTGCTGGCATCCGAATGATGTGTCTGAAGCTTCTCTTAGCTCCGCGCAAACCAGCACAAACCCACTTACAACTGCTTAAAAGTGTTTTAATCACTCTGAATCCAACAGCCATTGTTCTGCTCAGCAACAAAATAATCAGCCCTTGCAAGTCTTGAAACCCAGGAGCCTGCATACCAGACACATAGCAATCTACCACAAAGCCATCTCAACTACAGACATGTGTGAAGTTTTTCAAATGTATCATTCAGTAGAATCAGTCAACAGTAGGGAAAAGATTGTGTAGAATTTGTCAAGTTTTGTATACACAGATATATATATATATATATATATATATATATATATATATATATATATATATATATATATATATATATATATATATATATATATATATATATATATATATATATATATATATATATATATATATATATATATATATATATATATATATATATATATATATATATATATATATATATATATATATATATGTATATATATATATATATATATATATATATATATATATATATACATATGGACAAATAAATACATAATATATGTAGAGATATACATATGAAATATGTACATTTAGAAATACATGTATAGACAGAAAAGTAAACCAATACATACAGATATATCTATGTACATAAATATATATATATATATATATATATATATATATATATATATATATATATATATATATATATATATCACATCCCAAAGACATGCTGTAGGTGGATTGGATTGGACACTCTAAATTGGCCCTAGGTGTGAATGCATGTGTGTGTGTGCCTTCTGTGGAAGGTTGGCTGCTGGACTGGCAGCTCGACACTGTAAAACTCCACAGTCAATCTTGAGCTGACAGGTGATCCAGTGGGGTAACCCCTAACTGGGAAAAACCAGAAGAAGCAGTAGAAGAGGAAAAAGATGCATACATAAATACATATAGAGACATATCCATATATATATATATATATATATATATATATATATATATATATATATATATGGGTACATATCACTTCATTTCACCAAGACCAAATCACCTAAAGTTAATTTCATCTAAAACTCATTTCACTGACAAGTAGTAATCTAAAGCAGTTCAATGGTATATGTCCTTTTCTCCACTGTAGTGCGATCCTGGTGTTAGTATATATAGTTGTGGGGGGGGGGTTGTTTTGCATTATTTGGCAAAAGCCAACTAGGCTCTGAGAGTGTTGTTGGAGAAATACAGAGAAGGTGAGAAGGAGTTGCATTGTGTCTTTGTGGACTTAGAGAAAGCATATGACAGGGTGCCTAGAGAGGAGTTGTGGTATTGTATGAGGAAGTCGGGAGTGGCAGAGAAGTATGTAAAAATGGTACAGGATATGTACGAGGGTAGTGTGACATTGGTGAGGACTGCGGCTGGAATGACAGATATGTTTAAGGTGGAGGTGGGATTACATCAAGGATCAGCTCTGAGCCCTTTCTTATTTGCAGTGGTGATGGACAGGTTGACAGATGAGATCAGACAGGTGGCCCCGCGGACTATGATGTTTGCAGATGACATTGTGATATGTAGTGAGAGTAGGGACCAGGTTGAGGAGACCCTGGAGAGGTGGAGATATGCTTTAGAGAGGAGAGGAATGAAGGTCAGCAGGGCTAAAACAGAATATATGTGTGTAAATGTGAGGGAGGGCAGAGAAATGGTGAGGATGCAGGGAGTAGAGTTGGTAAAGGTGGATGAGTTTAAGTACTTGGGGTCAACAGTTCAGAGTAATGGTGAGTGTGGAAGACAGGTGAAGAAGAGAGTACAGGCAGGGTGGAATGGGTGGAGAAGAGTGTCAGGAGTGATTTGTGACAGACGGGTACCAGTAAGAGTGAAAGGGAAGATCTACAAGAGAGTAGTGAAACCATCTATGTTATATGGGTTGGAGATGGTGGCATTGACGAAAAGGCAGGTGTCAAAGCTGGATGTGGCAGAGTTAAAGATGTTAAGATTTGCACTGGGTGTGACTAGGATGGACAGGATTAGGAATCAGTATATTACAGGGTCAGGTCAGGGTGGACAGTTTGGGGACAAAGCAAGAGAGGCAAGATTGTGTTGGTTTGGACATGTGCTGAGGAGGGATGCTGGGTATATTGGGAAAAGGATGCTAAGGATGGAGCTGCCAGGTAAGAGGAAAAGAGGAAGGCCTAAGATAAGGTTTATGGATGTGGTGAGAGAGGACATGCAGGCGGTTGGTGTGAAAGAGCATGATGCAGACAGGAAGAAATGGAAACAGAAGATCCACTGTGGCGACCCCTAACAGGAACAGCCAAAAGAAGATGATGATGATGATGGCAAAAGCCAACCAGGTAGGGGGCTATGCCCCCACACCCCCCTTAATATATATACTAACACCAGGATCACAGTACAGTGGGGAAAAGGACATATATCTTTGAAGTGTTTAGATAACTACTTGTCAGTGAAATGAGTTTTAGGTGAAATGAACTTTAGGTGATTTGGTCTTGGTGAAATGAGTTTTAGGTGAATTGATACGTACCCATATATATATATATAGATATATGTTTACATATATATGTATTAGAGTTGCATATCAGATCCATACCCCAAACCTCTTGCTGTAACAAATTTGTCCAAAGGATGTCAAAGTGGGGGTCAGGAGGCCCAAAATAGGGACCTCTTTGAAATATTGCCCTTATTTCTCCTGTGTCCACCAGCAACTGTCCTTCTTTGCAATAAAGGTACCAGTCTTAAATCCAGGGTGATATATACCATAGTCAGAAAATGTACCACTACACCACTTAAGCTTTACAAAACACTGATACTTTTCCAAACATATCAGTCAGTTGACTCATTCAACAGTAGGGAAAATATTCTGTATAATCAGTCAGGTTTTGTCTATATATACATGCATTTATGGGGATGCATATATGTAAACAAATATAGACACAAAATATATCTGTAGAGATATACATGTAAAATATATACATAAATATACATACACATATATTTAGAAAAGTATATAAATACACACACACACACACACACACACACACACACACACACATATATATATATATATATAGATATATATAGATATATATAGATATATATACTTATGTATACATAAATATACCTAAATACATAACAGTTACAAACAAATGCAATCTGAGGGTCATGCTGCTCAACACTAGAAGTCTAAATCTCAAAAGGCACTCACTCAAAGCACTCCTTATTCACAAAGGATGCATACAGGTCCACACTGGTAGCCCAACATAATGTATCACAGATACTGCAGGTGTAGCTAACATAGAGTAAGACAACAACTCAAGTCGTAGCCTACTATAGGTCCCCAACCATGTCCCAAGAGTCAAACCCCACATTACTAAGCGCCCTGGAGAATATTACTGTCCAACCTAACACTATCATACTGGTTGACCTCTACTACCCCTCCATTAATTGTGAAAGCTAGCCATGTAGCAATGAACTTGCCCAATGTTGCCTGGAATGCATGCATTCCAATGGCTTGGACCAACTTGTTTCTATGCCCACTACAGGTAGCAACATCATTGACCTAGTCAGTACTAACATGGGCGACTGTTGCTGTACACCAATAGTGAACTCTGCCATGGTTAGATCTGACTAGAATGTCATCACCTTCGAAAGCCACATCCTTCCCACCCCCTTGCAAAGGTAACTACCATGAAAAATCTTTCCAAATTTAACTTTGGCCTCCAAAGATCAGAGGTGGCTAACTTCACAGCACCCATGCAGATGGAGACTATTTGCATGACCTCCAAATCACACACCAATGCAGTACGAACATGTGACCAAATGCATGGATTCCGCCATAACCAATAGGAACAAGATGCTTCCCTCCAGAAAAAGTAAGCCAATCTGGTGGACCCCTGCCCAAAAAACTCTACAACAGAAGGAGAAAATTGATATGGAAAAGGTGAAGTCCCAAGACTGGAAACCCCCTTATTAGCCTCAACAAAAAGATGAGATTCCTCATCAAATACTCTAAAGCTAGCTGTGAAAACAGAATTGTAGCACACAGTAAAGGCATCCACAAGGCCTCCTATAGTTATGTAAAGAATCTCCACTGCAATACCAATATGTGCTCTGAGCTACTGCACAATGTTAACTCCTATACAGAGGCAACAGATATTGCTAATATACCGGCACACATTTTCAGTGACAATTTTACCTCTCTCTCAACCCCAAAGGACCAATCACAATACCAGTACACTGTCAGGCACCCAGTAGTACTGCTGCTTTGGTTAACACACCACTGTCCAAGGCCAAGAATACAGCTTCTATTGGACCTGTCACTATACCTATCTGTCTTCTGCATGAACTACAGAGTGAACTGGCACCTCACCTGTGTGCCCTGTTCATTCACAGCCTCACCTCAGGCTTTGTCCCTACTGACTGGTGCACTGCTACAGTTATTCCTCTCCACACAGGAGGAGTGGCTGCAGTCCCTGAGAAGCATCGCCCATTAGCCTGACAAGGCTGTCATGCAATGCTATGGAAAGCATCATCATGGACATAAGAAACAGGGATATGGGAATCTTCAGACTCAGGATCCCACATAGTTTGCTTTTTTGAAGGATAGATCATACCTGTTCCATCAACCTGGTCAACTTCTTTGAGTCAGTCACCAGAGCTGTGGATGAAGGCAAGGTGGTTCATACAGCCTGCCTCAATCTGGCCAAGCTCATTGATAGCATTCCCCACTCAGTGTTCATGGATAAACTCACTAAGCTACACATCAACCCCTATAACAGTAGGTGGGTTGCAAACCGTCTCACAGGTAGAACCCACAGTGTAAAATAGCTGAGCCCAAGTCAGACTGCCAACCAGTCATGTGTGGAGTTCCACAGGGTTCAGTCCTGGGTCCTCTCCTGTTTGGTATCAACTTCTTTGAAGTCCATGCCAACATGAAAGGACTCTGGCTGCCAATGTTTGCAGATGATTACATTAACTACTCAAGTGATGTTAACATCCTACAGAAAGGCCTCACTGAGACCAATGACTGGTGTCAGAGCCTTGGCCTTAAGCTCAATGTCAATGAATGTGTTGTCATCCCCCATTGGGATGTCAGGCACTACAGGGATGTTACAGCACCAAAAAATCAGACACCAGTGTGAAAGTGCATACCCATAACCAATTCCACCACAGTCACAGTCCCATACTGGTAGGTTAGGTGAACAGTAGAGTATATGGACTGTGTGAAGAAATACATAATAGTTTTGCAGTCACACACTACCCCTACATATAATGGTCCAATTCTCAGTGTAGTCTGAATCCTGGCCATGGTACAGGATACGTCTCAGTCTACTGCTGCAAAGGCACACAGCCAATAGACCACCAGACACTGGAGCAGAATGCACAGTCAGATAAAAAAGGAGCGATAACACTTACATCTACCCCCTCCATACACAGCCCAAATAACATGTACACATGACATGTATACACAATCCCGACAGCCTGTCAACAATGGCCAGACATGCACAGACCTCTCAAATGTACAGTTCACCTCAGAATGTACAGGCTCAGGACTGACATCTATGGCCTCTTCCCTGTAAAATGTCTGTGGGTCTACTACATCACTGGGATGATAGGAGGAATGAAGGCAAGATATAACACTACTAAAAACATCTGACCCTCATAGTGCATGACATCTGGACAAAGCCTGACATCATTTGGGGACAGAGTCACAAACAGAGGCATAGACTGGACATATTGCTGTTAGATATTTAGACAGTTGCTGATGTTACTGGGTTTGTTGTAACATATCCTTTATGAGGAATATGAAGGCAGTGATACCAATGCATTCTAGTATTTACTGACTGCATTCCCCAGAGTCCCTGACTGATTTTCAAAGGACAACAACTTTCTGGGGAACAGGCAAAACATAACAGGCAAATATGTGGCTAGTTTGTGGACAGCATGCAAATGGAGAGGTATGTCAGAGACATATCACTGTCAGATGTGAAGTCACTCACTAAATGCATGTCCACACAAACCCTGTCAACCTATCAACCCACCATGTGTATAACAGCACTGATGATGACATAGAATCTGTTCACAATTCTAGAATATGTCCCCCATGCCCCATGCTGCTGTGCTGTCTCTAGATGTCCTGTCTTGGGAAGTATTCCTACCTACTGTTTGTGAATCTGTAGCCCCCACCTCTGTAATGTCCCTCAAATAGGTAAGTAATAGGGCCAAGGTCCACATGAAGGTCCCATTTGTTGGAGCTAGCAGGAGTGCCCAGGCCTACACCACAAAACTATATGGGCACCTACATAGTTGTATGGCCTTAGCAATACCTGACATCTGCACATCTGCACATCTGCACAGAGGACAGACAGGAAGTGGACAGCAAACATGTTATGGATTAGGATGAATGTCCTGAAGGATAGAAGTCTGAAACTGAAATGTATGCCATTACTACATGACAGCAGTCCTCAATGATATGGGCAAAAAACATAGTACTCTACAGTTAATATAATAATATCATATTAATATCCAGTATGAGATGCATAAAAACATAGAGCTGAAACACCAAGAACAAGATAGTGTAGTACTCAAAGTCTCAGCTCTACATGCAGAGGCGCATGGTTGGAGTACTGCAATAGGCAATCTAATTTTACATAGAAAAGCCATGTCAACAGTACTAATTTCATAATACAATATGTGTGGACTCATATTCGTCAACCAGTGTACTGTAGCTGGTGTAACATGCAAGTGTGAGTGCATATAACATGTGATACTACCCATATATAAAAAATAATAAATAAAAAACGTGATACTACCCATGTATATCCAAGTGTTCTATACAGTACAGTCACACCCCTTGCTACTTTAATGAGAGCACATAAAAGCATGTTATGTACAGGAAATTAAATAAACTTATTACATGATGTCATTACTCTGCCATTTTATGAGAGTGGACTGTGAGCAGGTTTACACATTGCTTAAATGTAAATGATAACCAGTAGTTAGCTCTGCTAAGCATATTTGCTCACTGGTAAGCATCAGTAAGCGAAGCCTACATAGTTTAAGTGCCTATGGGTTTAACCGTGTCTTAGTGCCGCTTAGCACCATGCAAACCCATGCAAATCCGCTTACAACTGCTAAAAACTGCCTCAATCACTCTGCATCCAGCAGACCTTCTTCTGGCCAGCAACAAAATAATCAACTGTGCTTAGTCTTGAACTCCGGATACTATACACAATAGTCACAGCAATTTACCACTTGGTCATCTTTGCTGTGAGATGTTAGGATGCTTTTTACAACCTATCATGCAGTACAGTCAGTTTACAATAGGAAAGACACACTGTGCAATCAGGAATGATTGTTATCTACAAATATATACATGAAAAAAAATATTTACATATATAGAGAGATAGACATGTGGAGACACATGTATATGTATAACAATATACAGATATAGTACCAAGAAATATATGCATACATGTCTCTAAATGCCCATACAAACATACACTGCTGATTGATCACCCATAACTAGGGCAGCATGCACAGTTGGATACGAAAGGACCCATGACACTCACATCTGTCCCCCCCCGGTCCAAATAATAAGTGAACAGTACCCTGTCACAAAACCATGATAGGCCATACGAAATGGCCAGACATATACAGTGACCTCTTAGCAACACAACTACAATGAGTGAAGATAGTAAACAAAAATACAAACAGCCAGCAATTCACAGAAGTTCATTTTACTCTGATGTTTTTGCCAAAACCTTCTAGGAGTAACACACTGCAAGAAATTCTTGCCTTAATTAGAAGAAGCAATTAACACTTACGTACATTTAAATACACAGCCTCCAATTACACTCCTCAGTCAACCTTCTAGTTGATAAAGTATCACATTTAAAAACATACATTGATTCTGTACATAACAATTGTTCTTTTATGACTGACCAAACTTAGAAACAGACTTTTTCCAAAGCAGTACCTTGTAACCCACTACACTTAATTACATGTATATACACAGCCTCCAATTACACTACACATTTAACCCCTAGGGGATAAAGTATCACATTTAAGAATTTAAACTGATTCTGTACATAAAAATATTCTTTCATGACTACTACTCCCATGGTGAGAATTATTGAAATATACAGCTATAGAACTCTCTTTTTCCTCATCAGTAATATGTCTCACATGCTCTAAAAGCCTAGTTTTAATTCATGTGTTACTCTCTCCCACATAAAATATGTTACAAGGGCATCTAAGAGCATTCCCCATACACCATCCTCTTGAATGTACCGAGTCCCACATGTTGTCCACCCTTCCCCTCAGCAGGAATGACAGAACAAAATAATGGGAGCTACCTATCATCCTCCTACTGTATGGCATTTGTACCAAGCCTGACATAATTTGGGTCTGAGACCCAAAAACATGGCCATACTTGATATATTGCTGTTATACACTCAGTAAAATTGCTGTAGTGACAGGGTTTGTTGTAACATATCTTTTCTGAGGGATATAAATTCTCAAACACAAATGGATGTTGGCATGTACTGATTGCAATCACCAGAGTATGCTACTGATTTGCCAAGGACATCACCTGTCTGGGGAACAGACCAAACATAACAGGCAAACCTCTGGCCATTATGTGGATAGCCCTACAGTTGAGAGCTATGCAGACACAGAACATTGTCAGATTTAAACCCATGCAGAAGTATCATGTTCAGACAAATCCTGTTAAACAAGCAGTATTTAAAACATATAACAGCAATACTCACATTCTGTTCCTAAGTCTTGAATCTTCTCCACCATTTAGCTGGCTTGTCTCCACAGGTCTTGTTCTAAGAGGTATTAGGTCACACACCTCCAGGATCTCTTCCTCACAGGTAAGGGACTGGGCCAATGCTCACATGGAGTACTCAATTATAGGAGTGTGTTGCCATGACATTGGCTAGTGGAATAATTACACAGCTGCTCTGTATGCAATCAGCAACTGGGCTACACCAATTGATGCTCAGGCCATCACATGGTCATGAGCATTACCTACAAAAGACAAGCTGCCATCTATTCAAACCACCTCTGTCATAGACAGTCCATCAGTGCAAAGCTGAATTAGTGTGAGAAAAAAACAATAAGAACGGTTATAGCTGTGAAATAGTAATTGAATGCAGTAGGTGGTCTGTAATAATGGAAATAAGGGTTTGAATGCATATGTCTTAATAAGACTTGCTGTATTGATGTACTGCTGACCAGCACTAATGGTCATAGCATGTGGCTCTGTCTGTAGTGACTAGGCCAGCTACTGGGATGTTGTACATATCTATATGTTACCTGTGCATATAACTATGATAAACATTTTGTCTTGTAAATATAAGACAACTATACAGAGCATATGCAGAGTAAATTACTGCTGCAGATGTATGTGTTGAACTGCATGTTATACTCTGAGCCCATATCATTCAACTATGTGAGCCTCATATGTGTAGTCATTTACCCATAGAGTTGTGTTATGTCAAACAAATCCTTGCCAAATCTGTGAAGACTGACATTACAACATCCCCCTTCATTGTCCACTGGCTTTTCCCATTCGAAATTGCCACAGTGGATCATCTGTTGCTATTTCTGCCTGTCCTCTGAATCTTGCTCTCTCACACCAACTACCTACATGTCCTCTCTCACCACATCTAGAAACCTTATCTGAGGTCTTCCTCTCTTCCTCTTACCGGGAAGCTACATCCCTACCATCCTTTTCACAATATACTCAGCACCCCTCCTCAGCACATGTCCAAACTGATATAATGCTGCCTCTCCAACACTGTCTTATATCCGTTCAACATGGCCTGAGCCTGTCATATACACACTGCTAAACATGTGCACCTGTGTCACACCCAGTGCAAATCATAACTTCTGTAAATCTACCATGTGCAGCTCTGACCCCTGCCTTTTTGTCAATGCCACTGTCTCCAACACATATAACATAGGTGGTCTCACTATCCTCTTATAGACCTTATATATCACGTTTACTGGTACTTGTCTGTCACATATCACTCCTGACACTCTTCTCCACCCTCTCCATCCTGCCTGTACTCTCTTATACACCTATCCTCCATCGTCCTCATTACTCTGAAATGTTGATCCCAATCATTTGAACACATCCGCCTTTGCCAACTGTACACCATGCATCCTCAACATTCCGCTAGCCTATCCTCCCACTCATTCACACACAGATATTCTGTCCTAGTGCTGCTGACTTTCATTCCTCTCCTCTCTAGAGCATATGCCCACCTCTCCAGCATCTCCAAAAGCTGTTCCCTACTCTCAATACAGATCACAATGTCATCTGCAAACAACATAGTCAACGGAGACTCCCGTATGATCTTGTCTGTCAACCTGTACATAACCATTCCAAATCAGAAAGGGCTCACAGCTGATCCCTGATGTCATCCCACCTTCACCTTAAACACATCCATCAATCCTAATGCAGACCTCAGTGCTGTCACACCACCCTTGTACACATCCTGTACCACTCGTAGATATATCTCTTCCACTGATGACTTCATCATATAATACCACAACTCCTGTCTAGGCACCCTGTCATATGCTTTCTGTAAGTCCAGAGAGACACAGAGCAACTCCTGACCTTCTCTGTATTCCACCAGCAACAGTCTCAAAGCAAACATCACATCAGTAGTGCCCTTTCCACACATGACGCCATATTGCTGACCAGTACTCTTCACCTCCCTGCATAACCTAGCTTTCACTACTCTTACCCATAACTTCATGCTGTGACTGGTCAATATTATCCCTCTGTAGTTATCACAGCTCTGCACATCAACCTCATTCTTAACACCGTACCCAATCGCTTTCTCTCCACTCCTCATGTAACCTCACACTTCCCAAGATATCAGTAAACAGTCTGGCTAACACATCATTGCCATTTCCCCTAAACAACTCCATGTTTCCACAGGTGTGTAATGTGGACCAACCGGCTTGCCAGTATTCATCATCTTCATACATCCTCCTTGCTAAAGCCATTGCACTTCCTGATTCACCATACCCACATCATCCAATCTTCTCTGTCTCATTCTCTTCATTCATCAGCCTCTCAAAGTACACTGTCCATGTGCTCAACACACTCTCCTTGCTTGTGGGTACATATATCTCATCATCCTTTATCAACCTTATCTGCTTCACATCTTTCCTAGCTCAGTGCATCTGTCCAGCCCTTCAGCACAATTCCTTTCATCCCTCCTTAGTGTCCAGCCTGTCATTGAACTCTTCATATGCCCATCCTCAACCTTTGCCACCTCTCTCTTTGCCATGGACATAATCTCCTCATACTCCTGCCTACTTTCTTCATCTCTCTGACAATCCCACTCCTTCTTCCCCAACCTCTGTCTATGTATACTGTCTAGCACTTCCTCAGTCCACCAACAGGTGTTCTTGTACTGCTTTCTCCATCCACATGTCACCCCAAGCATCCGTCAACCTGTTTCCCTTACCAGCTCTGCTGTACTTTAACCAGATATTTGATAGATTGTCACTGCCACCCAGTGCCTGTCTCAACTCTTCCCTGAACTCCACCTCACAAGCACACTTTTCCAATTCATACCATTTGATTCTTGGTGCTGCCCCCACACTCCTCCCCATCTCGGTCACCAACATAATCTCACATACCAACATTCTCTGCTGCTTAAATACACTTTCCCCTGTCACCACTTTACAGTTTCCAATATCCTTCAAACTGGCCCTCCTACACTTGATATATTCCATCTGTGTGCATCATACTCCACTCTTGTATGTCACCCTATGCTCCTCCCTTGTGTTATAGTGCATATTCACCACAGCCATATCCATCTTTTTTGCAAACCCCACTATCATATCACCGTCTCCACTCCTTTTAACACCATACATACCCATCAGTTCCCCATCCCCTCTGTTCCCTTCACCAACATGCCCAATGACATCTGCTGCAATGACCAGTCTGTCACCCTTGGGTACAGGCATCATCATGTCATCCAACTGACATCACATTTCTCTTTCTCATCCATCAAACAAACAAATTGCATAGAATATGCACTAACAACAGTCATCATCATACCATCTGCTTACAGCTTCAGAAGCATCACTCTATCAGACACTTATGTCATCCTCCAAAAACACTCTTGGCATACTCTTCCTTCAGCAGAAGCCCTACCCCCTTCCACCTCCAGTCCACACATTGATAGCAAAATTGTGACCTGCCTACCATACACCCAGCCATAATCCCCTTCCATGTGGTCACTTGCACACACACACAATATATCACCCATCTCCTGGCCATCATATCAGCTAGCCTGGTCCCTATACCACTCATACTGTCAACATTAACAATTCTTACCCTCAATACCACCCTCCTAGCCTTTCCTTCACTTCCTGACATATGACTGTTGGACATCCTCCAGGGGATGCCTGTCAGTGCAAAGGCTACTGTGCTATTGAATGACCCGTGTATGTTACAGCAATATTGAGATACTGTCACTGATTTTGTCACATCACAACCATGTATGCATGGCATCCTACAGATGTCCTGCTGTAACAAGTTGTGACTGATGACTGAGCAGCAAGAGTGTGAATTTAGTGTGCCATACTGACATAGAACTGACATGTATGTGAGTTATTAGCTATGCACATGTCAGTATGTGTAGGTGTATGTGTCCACCTCATGAAAACAGACATGGGATGCAAAATGTCAGTTAAAACAGCTGTACATGTTGTACACATGTGTAATCTTAGTTACTGTGCACCCAAAAGAGTTATATTTCTACAGCTACTGGTTGTGGCATTGCCCTGACACAGCCATGGTTAGTAGAATACACATGATTATCATTACTAAATTGGAGAGCTGTCCAAATGTGTTATGAGTTTGTGGCCATGCCCACTACAAACAAGTAACTGAACACATACATGGCTGTATGGACTCAGCAATACCTTACTTGTCATACCTGCCTCCACCGAAGTAGAGTAATCCCCTTTGCTGGACAGCAGCATTACACAAACCACAGACTTGGTGCCTATAGTGGCTGTACAGGGCAAAGTAGGGACAGGAACCAATCTGGCATCAAGTCAGCCATTGTCTGAACAAGCATATAAGGTCACAGGTGGATTACTGTAAGGCCAACTATGAGTACAACTTGGAGGCATCCACAAGGGACAATCACAAGGCCATCTTCCCATATGTCTGCAATCTCGGAGGCAACATACCAGTCCAACCTGTAATGGTGGCCAATCAGATCACATACACATAAAACATAGCTACAGGCAACCTGATGCAGATAGCATTAGGGCAAACATCCTCCCCGAATCAGCATCACTATAGGTGAGTATGTACTCCACCCACACCCCTCCCCTCATCACCAGTGAGCAGGTACATATTGCCTACTGAAAGGCAACAAATGTAAGTATCCATGGGATGTCATATCATCCCTGTCTGCATCCCACATGAACTCAGGCATGTGCTTCCAGCTGCATTACACACTGTAGTCACACCAAGCCGCAGCACCATCCACACACCATCTGCATGGAAGATGGCTAATGTCATCCATTTACACAGACCTGAATGAGGAATGATGGATTATGCAAACAACTTGTCATCACTGCGGGCAATATGATTCATCAGGACCAGGAGTGCAATGCAAGCTGATACTGTTACTGTGCTGAAAGATTACAGAGGTATGGTGTGGTTGTGAGTGGTGGCTACTGGTATGGTTGTGAGTGTTGGCTACTGGTATTCAAGGTACATGTGCAGGTACTGGAAATACTGTTGCCAAATGTATGGGGTCCTGTGAGGTGTTTCCCTGTTAGTGTCTACCAGGTGCAATGTCACATCAATGGCGGGAGACCTTTTCACCAGCAGAATGCAACCTGATAACGGAAGCCATATAACAGAACCACACAGTACTGTTGGAGTGAGGCCAGCAACATCTGCAGGAGCAGACCACCATGTGGGATGACCCTGTCCACAGGGTAAATAAGGTGGGCCTGCACGCACATACATATGAGTAGGTGTGGCATCATGCCAAAAATCTTACACACCATGCCTGGCAAAGGGCTGTTGCCATGGCCAGGGACCCCACAACTACAGGTGGAAGCCCAGCCATGCAGCCCCCACTGACACCAAATGAGAAGCTCCTTGCCAAGCTTGAGCCACCCATCACAGTACAACACCAGGGTACAAAGCCCCACTTGCTGGAGGTGGGTGGCACCCACACAATGGACAAGGAGCGTGCAAGTAAGGTCCCAGTGGGGATTAGTAGACTACTGTATGAGACATACATATATCTGTATAGTATCTACATGCATGTGCCAGGTCAGACCGCAGTTGTGAATGGGGATTTCTAATGCACACAAGTCCAAATCTATGGTGAAAGACATCAAATTGTGCAGTATTGGGTAATGTACTGTAAATGTGTAGACATGCTGCATCCATCATTTACCAAAGGCACTTGTGAGTCTGCTGACAATACTATCTCCCACAACTACATAGGTCACTCTGGTCTGCATATGGGACAGCAGCCTGAAGTTTGTGAATATGGAATTGTTGAGTTGTGCTTTGGCAATACCCCAGGCATGTGGAGGGCATGCAAGTTACCATGCACGCAGCTATGACTAATAGACATATTGCTTTATGTGCATGTTCCTTTGTGGTGGGGTTAATTATATTGCATCACAGTGGTCACCCAGGGGCCTATCTGAAGAGAATGTAAAATTCCTGTAGCATACCTCACAACCTGTCAATGCAAGACATCTGGACAGAGACAAGCAAAATGTGTTGGACAAACTGACTAAGGTAGGGACATGTGTGAAACCTTACTGCTATACAGAGGATATAAAATGTATACACACATCTGTTAAGATGCCATTTGTTTCTGATATATACTGATTGAGACCACAATATGTCAGTCCACACCTTTTCCAACCTTTGTGACCCATGACGTGTACAATTTACTTGTAAATTCAAGCATCTGGACTCATGTATTGCACCTATAAGCCTGGACAAGTATGAGGGTAGCAGCCATTGTATCAGTATGCTGTTTCAGTCAGGTATGATACTTGATGCTGCCATATATGTCAGTACACTCACTGTGGCCTATTTGGCAACTATATCACATACATGGGCATTGCTAAGGCAGTCAGAGCACTAATAGGTTCCAAACATCTGGTTGTTCCAGACACATTTGTACAGAGGACTGGTATGGCCTGTACAATGGTTTCACATGTTGCATGTGAGGCAGATGCCATTACCACAGTATATAAAGTAATGGCATCAGGAGGTGGTCACCTGCCATGTATGGTACAAACATCAAAATGATAGCCACACAAGATATGAGCCACACACACACACACACACACACACACACACACACACACACACACACACACACACACACACAAATGCCAGCGTTGAGATTAGAACTCCTACCTATCTATTTATGTCTACTATAGCATTATGCAGTTATCAGATGCACCACAGAGCTTACACAATTTCACCTTATCCAAAGGTACTTGTAAGGTGAATGACATCAACAGGACTACTAAATTAGGATGAGTATGGTGGTACACAACTCAAAATGGTATAGCCTTCACAGTACATGATTCTCAAAACCACTTGCCAGTACTGAGATTAGAACTCACACCTATGTAGTTATTTGATTATGGTATTATGCAGTAAGCAGATGCGGCACACAGCTTACACAATTTCACCTTATCCAAAGGTACTTCTAAGGTGAATGACAACAACGGCACTAGTAAAGTAGGATGGTGGAAGTGTAACGGGTGGTACACAAATCAAAATGGTATAAGCCACACAGATCTGACTCACACACATGCGCACACAAGCAGTTGCCAGTATTGGGATCAGAACTCCTGCCTATCTAGTTATTTATAGTATAGTGTTACACAGTTATCAGATGCACCACAGACCTTATACAGTTTCACTTACTCCAAAGGTACTTCTAAGGTAAATTACATCAACAGAACTACTTAATTAAAGTGAGGGGAAGTGTAAAGGGTGGTACACAAGTCAAAAATGGTATAACCCACACAGTACATGATTTTCTCACACACACTCACACACTTGCCATTATTGGGATGAATACTCCTGCTTATCTAGGTATGTCTACTATACTGTTACATAATTATCAGATGCACCATGAAGCTTATACAATATCACCTAGTCCACAGGTACTTCTAAGGTGAATGACATCAACAGGACTACTAAATTGGAGTGAGGGGAAGTGTAAAGGGTGGTACACAAGTCAAAATATTATAACCCACACAGTACATAATTCTCACACACACAGACTTGCCAGTATTGAGATTAGAACCCCTGCCTATCCAGTTATTTGTACTATAGTGCTATCCAGTTACTGCATGTGCTACAGAGCTTATTGGACTTACAACTGGCCAAAGGTGCTGATAACTGCACAGCTGAGGTAAAGTATTACAGGTGGCAGGAACTCTGTCTTCACTTTCTCCTATACATCTTGCTAGTTCTTTCTGTCTTGCATGCCAAATAGCATTATAGTTTTGGACTTCAACAGGTTATTGTGTCAATAAGTCTATCACACTTGGGAGCCATTAGCAGTACTCGTTCATCATGGAATTAGCCCCAGTACGTAGTACTTATGACTACCCCTCCTGGCATGATTGAAGTGTGGTTATCTGTGCTTTCACCCATTAACATTGTGCACGTGTCCATTCTGAGGCACTGTTACAACTGCCTCATGTACACAGACAACCCTCTCCTCTAAACTCCAAACACTCAGACCAGGGAGAGTTATCCCTATATCACCAAATGTGGAAATATGCACTTTCCAGCTGGACAAGAGGACAAGATCAACACCTGCACCACACCATATGGACCACATATCTCACCACAATAATCACTATGACAGCCCTGACATACACTAAAAAGCTACACACCCACCTTCACAGAGCCACTCAATGGACACTTACACAAACAGCACAGACCAGCAAGACAGACGCCCACTCAGATACCATGACATAGCACATGCCAAAGGACACATATGTCACCTACACAGTGTGCCCCTCAACCTAAGCTCTTAAGGCTGACCAACTTGCACAATACAGTGATCATGGGTGACTCAGTACTGTGGAACACAGATATCCCACTCACTATGTTGATTATGGAGGTGGTAACAACTAGCTGTCTGTCATGTGCCAGCATCCAACACAGGACAAACCCAGTCAGGCCACAATAAAACAGCTGCAAGTATCATTCTGTCATCATCCATGTGGGTGTGAATGACCTGAGACACATCTCCCTGGGCTACATGACAAGAGGCATGGTTGAGCATTCAAATTATGTGGTCCAGACAGTGTGACAGTAGCCCTGAGCAGTATACTGCTGTCACCCAGAATGATGCTGCAGTGCTATTAACAGATCATAGACTGCAACATTGGCTTATGTGTCGTGTGTCATTCTCAGGGGATCCAGTATCTCTCTGCGTGGGATAACATGATTGACAGACCTCAATGCCTTGCCAGATATGTCCTAAATATGTCAGCCCTGAGCTTACAGGTACAGTGTAAGTGTCTTGCCACTCCTATAGTGCCTTATTAGACAGTGTTCCAAATCATATTATCACTGTAACAGCTAGACATGCATGCATGCAATCTGAGGGTCATGCTGCTCAACAGTAGACATCTAACTGTCAAGATGCAGTCACCCAAAGCACTCGTCAGAGTGGAGGACATTGACATGTGTGCTGTAACAAAGAGGTGGTTCATAGCAGCAGACAGCAGCCCTGCACTAACAGGCTATGACACATTTCACAGCTGTCAGCATCAAAACATGGACCACACCTCTACAGGTGGTGGTGTCTCCATATTCATAATGGATATGCACATCTCCAGACTAGTATCCCAGCATAATGCATCAGAGGTACTTCCGATAAAACTGACTTTGAGGAATAGTGCAAAACACACCATAGCCTGCTATTGGTCCCCGGCTATGTCCCTAGACTGTCAATGTACATTCCTCAACACCCTGGCATCTATGAAGGTCCAACCCGACACTGACATTGTAGGAGACTTCAAGTACCCCTCCATCACCAGGGGAAAGTAGTCAAGCAGCAGTACACTGGCCCAATGCTTCATGGAATTCATCAGTTCCAATGCCCTGGACCAGCTCATACTGACCCCCAGCAGAGGATGCAACAACCTTGACCTGTGTTGATTACTTACATATGGGACTGTTGATCGACCTCAGTTATAAATCTCTACCTGGTCAGATCCAAACATGATGTAATCAGCATGGAGCTCAACATCTCACCCACACCCCCCACAAAGTTAACCACCTTGCAAAACCTTTCCAATGCTGACATTACAGTCATAAAAACAGGGGTGGATGGCTTCACTGCACCCATGCCAATGGGAAAATGCTGCATGACTGTCGCATCATACACATATGCACTGCACAAACATGTACATGGATGCATGGTACTAGCAATAGCCAACAGAACACAGACACTGTCCTCCAAACACTGGAAGCCAGTGTGATGGTCCCCTGCCATTACTAACGTGTACAACAGAAGTAGGATATTGTTGCAGAAAAAGGTGGTGTCCCAAGACTGGTGAGCCCCCTTAGCCTCAAACATAACTTGGGATCTCACATGGAAGCACCTGCAGGCAGCTATGAAGGTAGAATTGCAGCAGACACTGACGATAATTACCAAAGCCTTTCATAGTTATATCAACAACCTCCACAACAATAATCAGAAGTGCTGTGAGTTACTGCACAATGCTAATTCCTATCCTGAGACAACAGATATTGGCCACAGTCTTGTCAACACATTCAGTGCCAGCTTTATCCCTCTCTCCACCCAAGGGGACAATCAAAATGGCAGATGAATGCCAGACAACCAGCATTACAGCAGGCCAGGTTATACCTGCATTGTCCACAGGGAAGGATACAACTTCCATGGGACCCCAACATATCAGTGGCTGTGTTCTACATGACATACAAAGAGACCTGGCACTACATCTGTGTGCCTTGGTCAGTCACAGCCTCACCTCAGGCTTTGTCCTTCCAAAATGGCACACAGCTATGGTCATCCCTCACCATAAAGTGGTAGTATCTACAGACTCTGGGGTTTATTGGGCCCTTAGCCTGACAGGTTTACTATGTATGGATATGAGCGCATCATCAGGGACCTGATTGATCAAGCTATGGCTGATCTCCTAACTCTGGACCCCACACAGTTTGGCTTTGTGAATGGCAGATCATGCCTGCTCACCCTGGTTGACATCTTTCAGTTAGTCACCAGGGCCGTGTATGACAGTAAGGCACTGTATGCAGCATACCTCAATCTGGCCAAGGCTTCTGATACCATTCCTCAGTCAGGGATTATTGATAAACCCAAAAAACTAGGCATCAAGCCCTATATCAGTGGGTGGTTTGCAAATTGGTTTGCAGAACACAGTGTGACAGTGGCAAACTCCAAGTCAGACTGGCAAGCAGTCACAAGTGGAGTTCCACAGGGATCAGTACTGGATAGTGTCCTGTCCAGCATCTACTTCTCAGGAGTCCAGCCCAACACAGAGGAACTCTGGCTGACCACGTTCACAGAGGACTGCAAGCTGGGAGCTACCATGAACTCCACAAGTGATGCAGACATCCTACAGAAAGGCATCACTGAGACCAATGAGTGGTGTGGAAACCATGACCAGAAGCATAACACCACAAAATGCATCATTATCACCTTTGGTAAAACACTCAGTTCCCAGTAAGTTCCACATCAATGAGATCCCAATGAACAATGTAGGCATTATAAGAGATCTGGGGACATAGGTTGACAGCAACTTCTCCTTAAAGCACCACATTGCCAGAGTGGTCAGGAAGTCCTTCTATATGGCACATTGCATTACCAAGGGTTTTGCATCCAGGAAGACAGAGGCAATACTCTCTGTCTACTATTCCCTCATTAGACCACTCCCCAAGTATTATGGCCCATTTGCCATGTACCTAACTAGACACCTGCTACAGCTGTAGAAGCCACAGAAGCACCTCAAAAAGGGTTCTTAGGCATTAAAAACACATCCTACACAAACAGGCTCAAAAGACCCAAGCTATTCTATGCGTCATATCACCTAATTAGCAGCTATCTGTGCTTGACTTATAAAGCCATGTCTGAAGAAGCTGGTTTAGAAATGCTACATATAAATCCATCCACACCACACACTGTAGAGACCTCTACCTCAGTACCACAATCACCACAACATGCTGGTGGGACAGGTCCCTCACCAAGAGACTGCACATGCTCTGGAATACACTTCTCATACATGTCATGCACAGCATCTAGCTGACCCTGTTCCAGAGAAATCTTGATGAGTGGATGGATAATAGACAGTTCAACCCAAGGATCACTGCAGTGGCTCTACTTGACACAGACACTGAGGCGTAACATCAGATGGCACAATGGCAAGGCCCTTCTATGTGCTAGACTTGTTAAGGCTCCTGGGCCATTACCTACTACACACTTGTGAACCTATAAAGGGAATGACATCAGCAGGACTGATAAAGTAGTACAGTGGGTGTTAAATTTATAAAAATACTTTGTTCTACAAACAGACACACACTTGCCAGATGCAAGAATAGAACCCTTCCCTAAGTAGTGATTTGTACCATAGTGTTACACAGTTACCTCACACACTACAGAGCTTACCTAAGAGTTGGCCAAAGGTTCTGATATGGGAAATGACATCAGCAGGACTGAGAAACATATCAAAATACTTCTACTTGCGAAAATACATACCCACGCACACATTTGCCAAATACAAGAGTAGAACCCCAACCAAACTAGTCATTTGTACTATAGTGTTAAGCATTTATCACATGCACTACTAAGCTTACAGAGCTGAGAGCTGGCCAAGGTTGCTGATAAGGGACTGAAATAATCTGGACTGATAAGGTGGGGCACTGTGAAGTGTTGTGGGTGGGAATGGCATAAAACTACTTCACCAATAAACAAATGGACACACAACTCCCTCAGTCTTGCAGACACAACTGTCACGCACACACACTTCTCCATTTTCCAGGACTGAGATTAGAATTCTGACCTAACTAGTTCTTTGCACTGTCATGTTATGCAGTTATCGCACATGCCACAGAGCTTATGGAGCTGACATGTGATGGAAGGCACTTCCAAGATAACTGATATCTGCAGGACTGCTAAAGTAGGGAAAGGGAAGTGTATTGGGTCTGAATAGACTCAAACACTTTTAGTTGTGAACACAATTCGCTAGGATGGAGATTAAAACTTCTACTTAACTAGTTATTTTTACTATAGTGTTATACAGTTATCACACATGCCACAGAGTTTATGGAGCTGAGTCTAACAAAAGTGACTTTTATGGTGACAGACGTCTTCAGGATTGCTAAGGTGGGGCAATGGGAAGTGCACTGGGTGGGGAAGGCCTGTTCATTCCTAGATCATACTGACATTTCTCTAAGTGTATGAGCATGCCCAGGGTGTCCTTCTATAGTACATGTGGGACTCCATTCCAGGGATTGTTGTACTCCAGTCTGGTTTGTTTTATGCTACAGCCATACCTCTCAATCTTTTGGTGCAGGATATCTGGAGATAGCCTATCAAAATATGGGGACAATGGGCCATACAAATTATTGTGACAATTTCTCTCAGTAATGTATGGGTTGCTAGGGTTACAGGGCTTGTATTAGCAGACATCTGTCATATATGCCATTTGACAATGTCATGTATTGTTTCAGTACCTCGTGACATACCTCCTCAGATCATCCCAGTGATTTACCAGAGGAATACAGGATGGATGATGCACACACAAGGTTTATTTTCCAAATGCTATGCATTCTTGCACAATCCAGCCTGTTGAGGGGTGTGCCTACAAGCAATTGACTGCTGGTGCTGTGGAAATGGTCCAGCACCTTGGTGATATATTACCGTGGTGGAATCTCTGTGCATTTATGTTCCAGCCTGGTCTGATTTTCAGCCCACAATTGAGCAATATAAGTCAGACAGGTTCCAGATAGATTTGTAGGGAATAGGATATGTGAGGGGGGGGTGTTCTGGGCAGATATGTTTGCCTATAGCTACCAGTACTTTGCATTGGGCTCTCCTCAATGGTTGACTGCACTTGGAGGGTCTTGTGTGTGTCAGACTGTTTGACCATCTTGAAGGTGTGTGTTTGTCGCACATATATGTATGGCCCACCTAATTTTGCTTGGATGGCTACATATTGGGGTCAGGATGTTGCATAGGATGAGTGGTCAGGGAGGGGTGTGTTACTCCACATGGCTGTGACCCAGGGTTCTGTGGGTGCAGACATGTCTCCATCTTCCAGGGTTAGGCCTACCTGCAGTGAGTGCATTCCCATGTTTAAACTCCTAGCCATGCCTGTTGACTGTACAAAGTATCACAGAATGTCCACATCCATGACTCATATATCTTGTTGGTTACCCAAACAAGTGTGGTTTTCCAACAAAAGTGTTTTGCAAGTCACTCAGTGTTGAAGTCAGATATTACTGACAGTTGACATTGCAGTTTCAGACTTCATACCCATCAGACATTCCATGCTACTACAAATCATTCCATCAACGTTACAACATTATTAGAGCAATATTTCACAGGAGTCCTTCTCTTGGACCTTCATCACCCCATTATTCATGGCTTTGTTCTGATTTCTGGCTCCCTGAGGCTGGCAGGTTTGCTCCTAGCAGTTGTCAGTATGGACTTTCTTTGCATTTGTGGACTGTGTTATGTTGGTGTTATGGATCCCATGACACTCCCTAAAGAGCACTGTGGAGGAGGAACAGGCATTTGCCAGAGACCTGTAGCCAGGTGTGACAGATGCAGGCCATCTGTAGCAGGGCAGTGCATTCTGATGATCATATGTTCCCAAGCTGCTGGCAGGAGACACCCCTGGGATGGCACCAGTAAGTTGAATGTGGGTGCTACTGACAGTTGCTTTCTGTTACTAGTACGCCATTACTCTGGGTGACAGCTGGATGCTGCTTAAGTCTAGGAACATGTTATTGTATTTCTATGGGACTGGGGGGTGACACGACTGTGCTGATATTTACTTAACATTTTGGTCCCATGTAGCATAGTGGTGTGCCCTATCTTTCAGACTACAGGCATAACCGTATCAACCACAAGTCAGATTGTTCTGGCATAGACATTTGTAGTTTCAGACTTCTTACCTTTCAAAGCCATACTGCCACTGCCAGACCTGCTGTGATATCACTGTGTAAAAGTCTGTGGGTGGAGATTTCATGGATGCCACCATGTGCGGGCCTTTGCCAGGCATTTCTGTACGGTTGTCTACAGCTGATCTGCTGTGTGGAGTTGGTGGTGGGTATCTGACCCCCACTTTGACATCCATGCATGTGACCTATGACCCCCCCCACCCAGTTATTTGGCTCACCACATATACTGCAGTGGTATTTGTTGACTACCATAGATATGCTATCAGAAAATTCCACTCCATTAGTTTATTTTGTTACAAGGACTGGCTTACCTTGTGCCTAGAGCAGTTGTGAGGGTGCTGCTTGAGGGCTGACTATGTCAGATGCATGCAATACACTGCTTGTACATGCTCAGGTATAGGTGGTGTGAGGTTTGGCATCCAGTTTACTGTGTGTGCAAATGAGACAGAGAGAGAGAGAGATCAGTCCATGGGGCCCTACAGTGACAGTGTATGTGCTATGGGTTGCCTCTTTGCATAGGCCAGGGCATACTGGGCATGCCTCCATCTGCCTACAGGGGCAGGCTCAGTATGTTCCTTCTCCGAGTCACTCTGTGCCTGTGGAGGCCTTGGCAATGGTGGGGGGCTGTGTGGCCCTTCCTCATTTTGTTCTTGCTGCAACTGTTTTTGCAGGATCATATTGTGTAGAATGCAAATACTATGAACATGTGTGCACATGTGGCTGGAGAGCAATGCAAGGCTCCACCAGATATGTCAAGGCAGCGGAATCATGACTTGAGCATCCCAAACACACGCTCTATAACGATCCTGGTTTGTACGTGTGCCTCATTATGGCACTCTTGTGTGGGTCTGTGTGTATTTCTGATGGGTGTCATCATCCAGGGCTCCAGTGCATAGTCAGCATCCCCCACTAAATGGCCATACAGGATGTTCCCCCTGGGAAACCACTGATACAGCTATGAGGAATGCCAGATGTGGGAGTCATGATAGCTTCCAGGGCAGCCAGCACACACGTTCATGATAATGCCATGGGCATCGCACATGACCTGGCAGTTGATGGAGTGGAACCTCTTTCAGTTTATGTAGACTTTACCCTGGTCACCAGGTGGTGCTTTGATGTGGATGTGCGTGCAGTCTATGGTGCCCAGTACCTCCAGGTAGTTTGCTACATGGTGGAAGAGACACATATTGTGGGTCCTCTCCTCACGGGTGGTGGGTAATTTAATGTGCTCCTCGGCATGTGGTCGCATGGCATCCAGGAACTGGTGAAGTATCCTGAATGCAGATGCCTGTGAGACCCCCATGATATCCCCAGTTGGTCTTTGGAAAGTACACGCTCTAGGAGCCTAAACCTTGCCACTACATTAAACAGAACATGCTGGAGGGGATAGATTCCTGTCTCAGAGACTTCCCATACTCTGGAACAAACTACCTATCTATACCAAACAAAGCTCCTCATTAGCAATCTTCAAGAAAAAACTTGATGATTGGATGGGAAATAAGAAATTCACCCCAGGGATCACCTCTATCGCTCTGCTCGACAGGGGCACAGGAAAATCATTTTCTTGGGTGGCGAAAGCCAGGGTACCTTTTTAGCTAGGCTTATACATGCCCTAGGGCCAATAGCCTAGCACCTACCTATGAACCTATGAACCTGTAGCATCATGCACACCCATTTAGGTAAGATAAACAAGGCTATACAGTCTTGGACACACCCCCTTGCTTACATATACACAGTGCTGCCATTTCCTGTTTTCTTTTCTTTTTTTTTTTTTGTTTAAGACACAGTGCACGCTGTGCACACCCCTGTAGGCAGTGTACTCAAAGCTATACAGCCTGAGAGACACACACCCTTGCTTAGCTGGGCTTACCTAAGTGCAAACCTGGGCAACAGTGCTCCAATGTGCTTACAGCAAGCATGCCACACCCCGTCTTCATGTTAGTTGCTCCTCCTGCCTACAAGATCCTGTTCTAGCATGTACATAGTTAGGTGCAGGGTTTGGACTTAGAATATTTTGTGATTCAGTAAATTTCCCCTCATTTGCATACCCCACTGCCTTAGCCCATAGATACTTCACTGACATGGAGCTTTTCCCCTTGACAACCACTGTCCCCTGGTATTGTTTTGATTCTGCATGCCATAGACTATAATGGTAAAATGCAGATTTTCTTTAAACTTGAGTTTTCACATTTTTTTTTTATTTTCAGTACGATCATGTTTGATGCCGCTGCACTATGCTTAACTGGCCGAGATCAGCCACAAAAAAATATTATTTTTTATTAAGATTAAACATTTATTTATGCCAATGGCCATATATTTGGTCATTGGCATGCCTACAGATGTGAATACATGTTTTTATTTGTGCTGTCATGCCTCCGTTTTCGTTTTTGCAGAAATGTGTTTAGTTAGTAAATTAACACATTTCTGCACTGACGTTGTACCTGCACGGTGACCTGGCAGTTTCCTGAATCACTAATTTATTATTTATTTTATTTTACATTTGTTTACCGGGATTGTCCGACTGAGCTAAAGAGCCCTTTTTCAGTGGAGGCACAGGGAGAAAAGCTCCAACATATTATATAATTTTCATTATAAATTAGCATTAAACAGCAATGTTACAGGATTATTACAAGGCATTAAGTAACAATACAGTGTTATACAGTGTCAATAATCAGGAGTATAGCATAACTATTTCAAGATGCATAAAAATAAATATGTCATTAAGATGAGTATAGTTTTTGAGGTAAGTGGTTAAAAAAAACAGTTTTATCATGATGTAGTTGCATGAAGGCAAGACAATTAAGTAGAATGTTTCTCTGAGGCAATTTGCTTAATAGATTTTAGAAGACAGTTGAAAGAGTAGTCAAGGAAGATTAGAGAGAGCTAGTGAGAAGAGTGAGTTAAGGTCAGAAAGTAGATTAAGGTATGAGGAGTAGGGGATGTTAAGGAGGGAGAGTGCAGTGGCAGAATCAGTGACTTTTAAAGTGCTCTTTGGTGGCTGTCATAAATTGTTTAGGATGTGTAAGGGTCCTGATATCTAGTGGGAGCCTATTCCAGGCAAAAGTGGGGTGATATCTGTACATGTTGCATTCAAATTTAGACTTGGGTTTGTAGATTTGTAGTAGGTTTTGGTTAGAGCTTCAGAGAGGTCTGGAGGGAGAATAATGGGAGATGAGAGGGGATAGTGCTGGACAGTAGGAAGGCTGGTATAGGACAGAATGGATGATCTGGAGCTGAGAGAGAAGAAGCTGGTGGGATAATACAAGCCAGTTTAGGTGTTTTAGAGAGAGGCAGTGATGGGATTTGTAGGTTTGTTGGGCAGCAAATCTAGCTACCTTGTTGTAGGTAGATTCGAGTTTGGTCAGGAGTGCTGAGTTAAGATTTGTGAGAATTTGAGAATTGTACATTAGACTGGGTAGAAGGTAGGTAAGAGAAAGAGTAATCTTGGCTTGGCATGGTTTTCACCAGCAAATGAGGTGATTAACATGCCGCATGGTCTTCCATTCAGGAACAGTGCAGACAGGCTTGTGCATGTCAGATCAGCTGTTTGCTGAATCGCTCGGCGGCAGAACTCCATGCAGGAGCTGCTACACTGTTCCTGCATGGAGTTTTTGCTTTCCTAAATCCTGGAGAAGGCATTTTTTAGTATGCAGGAAGAGTTCTAATCATGCCATAGTTCAGTGTCATGTTTCATGTTAAAACAGGAATTCCACTGTATATAAAGGACCAGATTCCTCTGCTTTGATTCCAAAAGACATGGTTTCAGTGTAAGAGACTTACTTCAGTGTAAGTCATATGTGTAAAACAGGCTTACACTGGGGATCAGATTTAAAAAAACCTGATCTCACTGTAAACGGTCAGTTACACTGCAAGTAAGTCTATTAGAATCTGGTCTGTATTTCAAACAAGACAATGTCACCAATGTTACCAAATTAAGGAACCACACAATTGAAAGTTACATGGCCCTCAATCTGGAATGTCTAAGTGCAAAGAAAAAACAGAAATATAATGAACTGAGCTAATCTTGACAATGCAGTGAGAAAAAGTGTTGTAGCATTATCATCTTTGGAGTAATTATAGGAACCAGCAACAGGAAGAGAAGTTATTTCCCCATGAAATTCCAACACTAAAGCTAGGGCTTGATTTATTCCAGTAAAATAACCATACATTTCTGCTTAGTGTTGCTGGCAACTCCAAATATCCAGATATCAGTAAAATTAAAGATATTAAGGTACTTCTGTGATTAATGTGCACAAATCAAAAATTTTCCTATCAAGTGAGAGACTGAATACATTACATTTATTTTTATTTTATTTTATTTATTTTACATTTGTTGACCAGACTAGTCTAGCTGGATATATGTCCATTTTCAGTAGAGGCCCGGGGAGAAAAGTTCCAAGTATTAATACATGGTTTAATTAAAAAAAAGGCGTTTTTAGTATGCAGGAAGAGTTCTAATTATGCCATAGTTTAGTGTCATGTTTCATGTTAAAATAGGAACATTGGTGACATTATTATTCTGTGGTATTATAAGAAAAATAGATGTTGGGAATATGATACAAACAGTAAACGATATTTTCAAGAATTATGATGCATCAAACAAATAGGAGTGTCATGTTGCATTATTGGAGTATACAGATATACAATTACAAGCCATAGGACATGTCCACATTCAGTTATTGATGGGAAAAAGGGTTAAGCAAAGCTTTCTGCATCATTTTCACCACTACTGACTGAGAATAAATTGTTAGTAATAGAGCTAACTCACAAGAGACACATGAAGCAAACCTAGATTTTTGAATAGCAAGGAATTGCTCACTGTTGGAGGAAGAAGAAAGCATAGAAAAGACTCTAGAATTAGAAGAAAACATCATTTCAACCTACAGTTATTACTCAACAGCTAAAGGCAAGATTATGAGTGCTACATGTAGATAATATGCAGCTGCATAAAAGAAACAAAAGCCTCTTGTTAAAGCTGCAAAAACAACAAGGAAACGACTCAGATTGTAGAAAAGAATTAAACAACTAGTCTTCACTTGTCTCATGAGTGCATCACTGAGTCTCTTTCTAATGTTAGTAAAAAGC